>NW_019724584.1:917863-919083 GCF_002891405.2 Cryptotermes secundus | reverse complement strand
AAGTAAACAGGCAATTTAATACTCTGCTTCCAGCCCCGGATCTTAGGGAGAACCACTTTCCCCTTTGCTGAGCCACGTTTCTGATACTCAGACTCATCACCTTGTAATTACAATTGTCAAACTGAAGACCTCCTTCAAGAATCCATCAAATTCCCATCTCATCTAAAATAATGTTATAGGATTCGAGGTTTTCACAGCGGTAGTTATAACGCTCTGTACTCCGTTCATGGTCAACCACGTTCCGGATGAACATATCGCTTCCATCTTCATGGTCGAAGGATAAACCGAACAAGAAATTAGCTTGAATGCAGGCGACAAGTAGATCCAAGCAAAGTTTTCAAGCTGGTTTCTTGCTCGGTTAATGCTTCTGTCCTGCAGATCGAGGTGATATGTTGCTTTGAAAAGTACTAAATGACGTCATATCTCAGACGACGGTAAATTTTACAATAATGGTCTTGCACAGACTGTACCAGTTAAATAGCTGCTGCCGCTTTATTGAGTTTGCCATTTGCTGTTTGTTGTGTTTTGTTGATTTATTTGTATACTTTTGGATTGTAAGGAATATTTCTTGCCAAACTAAGGACGATGAAACACGGAGCGGTTGTGCCGACTCGGCGGCCGAGTGGGCCGCAGCGTTGTGGCAAGACACACAATGCTGCACGCCGACTCGGCGGCCGCGTTAGAAAATGCTGAGAATGTATTCAATCTATGGAGCAAGTGTTAAAACCGCTCGCTGCACCGCCTGCAGACGACAGATCGAATCGGAAAATTTGCCCTCTGTCGGCGAGCACTGCCTTGTCTCTTTTATCCCATCTGATGCAATGGAACTACGCGCCGAGTCGGCGGCCGACTCAGCGAAAACCGCTCCGTGTGTCATCGCCCTAAGTCTCCTTCTGCTTGCTTGTGCCTACTATTTAATTCAGATTTGTGGCCATAGTACGCTTCTTAGGAGCGAACAATGCGGACGTGTGTCAGGTGCCGCCCCGTCAAGCAGTGCTTACAGTTGAAAGGGAAGACAAACCCAAACGTACAATTCGAATTAAGTCGCTGTACAACCCGACGATTCAATCCGAAGTGCATACAACTGACTCAACGCAAAAAAAAGAGCGAGTGATGTTCCCAATCGGGAAATAAATTGGGACACAGTCAGCCTCCTCTACAGACCGGGCCAGCACCAGCCATGCACAGTCAGCCTCCTCTACAGACCGGGCCAGCACCAG
>NW_019724584.1:915395-916769 GCF_002891405.2 Cryptotermes secundus | reverse complement strand
CCTCTACAGACCGAGCCAAACCAACCACAAACATCGCAGGGCTACTACAATCAACCAAACCAATGGTCATACAACTTACAATTCCCGCCGATAAGGACGAACCAGATAACAACAAATCAAGCACAACTACAGCAGCCCAATCAACAAATTCACCATCAGGTACAAACTTCGTTCAGCGAAGACGACCTAAACATGAGTGAAAAAGACAGCTACAAAAAACATCAATGGCAAACAGTGAGTAACAAACGAAAAAGAATAAAACACCAAACACCTGCCGAAATAGTAGAGACAATCCAAACTACTAACAGATTTGACTCTCTTAGCGAACTGCCCCACGATAACAATCAAAATAGGCAACCACCAACCTCAAAGAATCCTGCTAATCCAAAAAGAGAACCCAAACCACCACCTATCTACATTTACGGGGTGAATGACCCTAAAGCAATGCCAAATAACCTTGCCATGGTCACTGACAATGAAACTTACACAGCAGAAGCGCTGCCCAACAATACAATAAAAATCATGCCAAATGTGCCAGAAACATACAGAAAGCTAATCCAACACGTTATGAAGGAAAAAATCATACATCACACGTACCAACTGAAACAGGAAAGAGCGTACAGAATAGTAATCCGCGACCTGCATCACTCTATACCAATACCCGACATAACAGAAGAATTAAACAAGAAAGGGCATAAAGAAAGGAACATGATAAATGTAAAAGATAGAGACAGCGAAGAACCATTGCCTCTCTTCTTTGTTCACTTGGAACCACAAAGCAACGACAAAGAAATTTACAACTTAGAATTTTTGCTAAACTGCAAAATTCGTGTTGAACCGCCCAGACGCAAAAACACTATTGTACAATGCACAAGATGCCAAGACTATGGTCATTCAAAAAGTATTGTACCAAGCCATTCAACTGCGTCAAATGCAATGGACCGCATGACACACAATCCTGCAGAAAACCCAGAGACACCCCAGCCAAATGAGTCCTTTGCAACGGAAATCATCCTGATAATTACAAAGGCTGCACCGTATACCGTGATCTAATTAACTCAAGAAACAAAGATAATCCCAAAAGAATCAATAATACACCTCAACAAGCCACAAACTACGTACGTCAATATACAAGGTGGTTCAAATATGACCGGGACTGATTTTTTTTAACATAATTGTCAAACACTTACTTGCACATGTCAGTCTTCAACGTACTCCCCTCCGGAGTCAACACATTTTTTCCAACGTTCTGGAAGTATCCTGATGCCCTTTTAAAAAAAGGGTTGTGGTTTGCGGCGTATCCACTCCCGAACAATCTGGATGACGGCGTCCTTTTTCACAAACCGCATGCCTTGCAAGTTTTATTTGAGGCCT
>NW_019724584.1:886793-914193 GCF_002891405.2 Cryptotermes secundus | reverse complement strand
GGCGTGTGGACCATGCAGCATGAAGGCAGCACAGAGCCAAGTAGTTATTGCTATTTAAAATTTGCTGTGAGAATGGAATCAAGTGTTTCAACGTCCTAAAATCCTTACACTCGAGACTTGCAAGGGACAGAAGCATAGGCTTTCACTCTGACCCTCTCCCGCCGAATGATCAGTATCCTCTCCGTTAAGGGTATAACCACCGGTGCAGAAGCGGTTGCCCAATCGTGAGGACTGCGTCCTGGGAGAGGGTGGCAAAGAATGCTTATAAAATTGACAATATAAATGTAGTGCTCAACATTCAGTGACGTCACTCAACATGTGGCCACCTAAGACTGAGCCAACGGTCTGATGCTTCGGAATAACCAGCAAAAGCTTGGGTAGATCGGTAGTTACTGTTGCCGGGCAGCGTCTCTGTTACGGCAGGGGTGCAGTTTGAGGTTTCATGGGAATGAGAATAATGACGACGCCTGCTACCGAAACAGCAAAGGAAATGAGAAGTTAAGAGTTGAAGAAAAGTGGACATAAACCTTAAGAAGACAGAAGAGGAAGAAGGAAGAAGATGATAAGTGTGAGTGTAACATAAATAAATACGGAAAATTCAGTCCTAAGAGACTTGAACTACTCCTCTTTGCATGTACAGTTTCAAATAATTTTTCAAGAATAGACAGATTGAAGTTGAGTGGGAATTGTTTTTGAAACAGTTTAATGATTACATAACAAAGAGTTTCACGATTCCCGTTTTTTAATTAATTCATTAGTGTTTCCTGCTAATATCTGGGGAGAAGGCAAACCTGAATGTGGTACATCAAAGCTTAAACTGCCAGTAAACAGGTCATGTGACAGCAAGCTTTTCTATCACGGTACAGAATCACTCAGAATCTTGTACTACTTTGTACACCAACCCACAGAATGTCCCAGTCTTCGCTACGGGGTGGGCATATGGAAGTCGAGACCATGATAAGCACATTTAATGCACGATATTTGAATTCTAGCAGAGTGAAAAATACGAACCGGGGAGAGTGTCGCGTCATGCCAGCAGTAAATAAAAGAAGGAAAGTAGCCTATATAGGGCCCATTCATTGAATTGATAGGTTAAATACTGATGATCTGTATAATATCACACATCTGCGCTAGATCATATGGAGCGGAATGAACAGGCTGATGAGGTCATACACGTAGCTAGAACAAACCCACAAAATAGTGACGAGCTGGGGCATCAGTCAGCTGCAATGTTGACACACTCTTGAATGACTTTCAGTACCCACTGAAGCCCTGCTGCAACCGCAGTAGGGCTTCTCCTGCTTCTTATGACTCTGAGGTGGTAAGACATGAAATTAACACAAATTACAACAAAGAATTCCATCTTCTGTGATATTGGACCGTGTAATCTGTTGAATTCAATCGATGTTTCGTTTGCTGCCTGGCTGGCTTATTCTTCAGCCCTGAAGACATCCTTCTCAGAATGGACTACACGGCGTTATATCCGACAATATACCGTAAATCTCTTCAGAGGCGCCGCTGTGAGAACCTCAACTTGGTTGGTCATCCTCTCTTACTCACTCAGAACTGCTGCTAACAGTTCGAGATGAAAAGCTAAAAACCAACACAAACGGAACATAAATGAGCAGGACTGGAAACTCATAACGTAATGCACAAAATTCCCAACGGCTCTCTCTACAGCTTGCGGCAAATTCATAAACGATGTTTCAGCAAAATGCAAAATGTATTGCATAAAACGGGCAAAATTCATATTTCAAAACCATGGCAGGGCACAATATTGAATTTCAACTAAACATGTGAAATGGATCATAGGACACGGTTAATGTTCACTTATAGCCTCATGTAGAGTACGTTTTATAGTAAGTAAATGTAGCCAAAGATTACAGAAGCTGTCTACGTTTATGGAAAGATGACATCGAATTTCAGGGAAATGTAATAACAGTTTATGAAATAAAGTTTATACGTAACAGTTCATTCACGACCTCATACAAAGTAAGCTTAGTTATGGACGGAACAGCTTGCCTGGATATTGAAGTTCCCAGAGAGCTGGTATTGGTTTTGCCAGTGTCGAAACGATCTGTCGCAAGAGTTAGGCGATGACACTGAGGCGCAAATGGAAGTACAAACATCAAATCCACATAAAGTGCTCTATTTTGCTTTGTAAATAACGCCAACTCTAACTCAAAAGAATAAGCGACTTCGTTGCAGCATTAAGAGAGCTACCCAGAAGTGATAGGTCAAGAGAGCATAATGTTCGTATTTCTGTAACCGTTCATTCTAATTGGTGGACAATTGTGTATTAATTATACCTATATTAAGTAAATATCAAGTAAATACAAAGAGAATCCGGCAGATAGGCGATTCTTACACGCAGAAGGGACATAGTTCAAGTTTTGCTATGTGGACAGGAAGTAACATCTGGTACTTTCCTGGAATTCTGGCAGTTTCAGCAAAGTCGGAAAGTCTTTGAGAATTTGAGAGCTGACAGCTCGGAACAGGGATAACTTAAAAGTGGGACGGCCGGAGCCTCATCCCCTGGTCGTAATGCATCAAGGGGCTGTCAACCTTAGCGTCAGGTCAGCATCTGCCAGAATCACATAGCAAAGCAACATGATTGGAAATTCAAAATTTAGGGAACCTCCTAGTTTGAAAACTTAACCAATGGCAAAAGTGGAGGAGTGGATTTCTCTTGGAGTCTGGGGTTCATGGACCTCAGGATTCAGAGAGAGTGCATTCCACCTCAAGGAGTCTTCATCCAACTTTCGGCGAAGTCAGTCTCAATTTACAACTACGTTCCTTCAGAAAAGAAAGTATTACATGTTAAATACAACTAACTGTAAACATTAGTTTCCGTTGTATTCAGTGAACGGAAGTGAATTAAATAATTACTAAGTGCAGCGTTCTAAAGAGGTGTGTGTGATTGTAGTGAAAGATTCTTCCTGCCCTGCCCGAGCCAGACCCGTATAAGACCCGGGATAAGAACTCACCTCTACCAGTTAGAGAGTAGAACCCAGATACTCCCGTCTTTACCTACTTGCGAGACACCTAAGGGTGTACAGGAAGCGAACTCCCGCCTACCAGCACCAACAACCACAATTCTCCTCCCTTCCCCCTGACTTCTCGACATCCACGAGAAGAGGGAGGACGGTGATAAGTGGAGCACAACGTAGGAGCAAGGAGGACGGTTACACAGTGGCAACCAACGTAAAGGGCCCAACGAAGTGAGCGGTTACATTTCCTATGACTTTCAGTACAATTGACCACTTCAAAAGTGACAGTTAAAACGATTTTTTATGCTCGTCAAATGTATATTGAGTGTTCTCCTACAAACAAAATGGATATGTGGATACATGGATAGATTTCTCTGCAATCACCGTGGAATTCGACGAAAGTGTGACATTTAGCTTTGAAACATATGTGCATAGCTCCTAAACTGGCAAATTAGCTTTGAAATGTGAAGTGGAGTGCGCTGTGTGGCTCTGCAAGAGAAATTTGGTTTGGGAGCTAGTGACGATGATGTTAATAGTGATCTGCGAAATGGATATGAAGCCGGGCCCACAAGTTGAACAGGAGAAAACTGATGAATTTTTTCACATGTCAAAAATTACGCAAAAACATTAAGGGGATACAACAGCTTCTAGAGATGCAGAAATGAGAAGTCCCTGGAAGTAGGAAAAGAACGGATGGCCTTGGCCCCAAACCCTATCACTTGAAAATCTAAATGACTACAGACAAATTAAGCTCGAGGAGTAGACGGTGAGGCGAGATACCGAGAACTGGATACTGAAGTAAGATAAAAGGCCGGAGAGGTACTACAACAATAATAACTCATTTTTGTGTTGTAATAAGAAAGAAAAAAGGAAGTTATTCCGAAGCGATGAGTGTGGGATATGAGAGTGAAAGTCGAGGCTCTGTAGGAGGAGGACTGAACCCTGAGTTCAAGTTACTTAGAGCTTAGAAATATGAAGATCGCCGGTCTATGAGGCATAAATGGAACGACAGATGCAGAACCACTTGTGTTTAATTTTCGGAGCATCTTGAAATCAGCTATGTTTCCTGCCATGTATAAGGATTTGTGTCTCTCGATCGTAAGGATAACATCCTGGACTTAATTATGAGTGGAAGGGTGAGGGGTTGGGGGGAGAGCAGAAGTAGAAAGAAGGTTGCCCAGTGATTAATTAGAACCGTTTTTAGTATATAAGAAATTGGCGAAGAAAAACTTCAGTTACATAGGGAGCCAAGAGTGATATTACTTCCAGAGATGAACGTGTAGCACATAAGAAAGACTTCACGGATCTCTTACTGAGTAAGAGAAGAATTTATTCTGAGAAGTCAGTTTTATTAGAAAAGTTATTTCTCCAGAAGAACATAGTGATCTGTGTAAGGATGGAAAGAAAATGGTACACAAAACACATCACTAGGGAATGGATTTCTACGTAAGAAACTTTTTGAAGCCATTTAGGCTCACGAAAAGTCAACAGAACTTTGAAATTACTGCGATTCTCATTGATGTATAGAGTTTTGTGCCACGTATAAGTACGTACTTCCACACTCTTGTGTAAATGAATATATTTACATATAGTTGGAAAAAAATTCTTAGAAATGTAAAAAATGAACACTTCACACGTCTGCGCTTTTGTTTATGAAGACTTCGATAACCGATACATGCCGGCAGCCAAGGATCCTTGTGTGATTTCACACATAGACCCGCCACTCCGGGCTCTAGCAATTTAAGCGTAAGAAGAGCACCACTACACTTGTTGACAGACGGGGAATCACCCATCTGTACTGTCTAGCCGTCTTCTTTTTAATTTAAATGTAGCGATGCGGGAAAGGTGAAATCTAGTGTCAGTTCAAATTTTCGTCATTATGGTAGTAAATTGAAAGAAGCTATCACTTTGAGTGTCAAATTCACTTTTGTCAAAAATGTGAAAAATCTGTTGCCGCTCAAAGACCTTCTCATATTACACGTCATTCAAGTGAAAGCAAGCATATTGCCGGGTATTGCCAGATAGGCCAGGTACGCAGTCTCTAACTGATGCGTTTTCTCATTCCAGTCCTTCGTCGCCTTCCAAATTTGCCGTTGTCGGCTTAGATCTGCGTAAAGCACATGAGCATGACTTGAACAGCCCTAGCTGACGTTTACGGAGCGAACTTTGTTAGGCGTTTCTGCTAGATTCGCAGTTTGGAACGGGGAACAGAGACAAAACTGTAAGGTTTGAGGTTTTCACGGCGGTGACTATGAGGAATGCTGTCCTCTGTGATGTGGCACCGTGTGGATCTTGTGCGCACCGACGTCTCGGAAGAACGTATCGCCTCCATCTTCAAGGTGGAAAATCTGCGAGCGAAGAACCAGCGTGAACAGGTGGCTGCAGCCACACGACGGCACATCCCAGAAGACGGCATTCTGCAGAGAAAAAACGTGTTTACATAGAGCACAACAAGAATGACCACGCGCGGGGAATGCCACTACAGACTTTCTGAATACTGAGACAGTATGTGTCTGGGCTTGAATTTTCGAGTTTAGACATCGATACTGATGACTCATTGACGTCTACTTCCAACTGTAAAAATTCTTGGGGAAGTTTCATGGTGTTTTCATGGAGTGATGCTGCAGCACATGGGCATCTTGAGGTACGCGTGCCGCTCGTTTTCTTATTTCCTGCAATATAAGTCAACGCTTCGTTTCTCTTAAAAAAAGAGGCCCGACGCTATATAGTCTCCATATTGACAGCATCGTTAAATTTCCAACTTAAAGAATAAGATAATGGCCTCCGTAGTCTAGAGGTAACGTTCCCACCTCATGACTCGTGGTACGCGGGTTCAAATACCCGGCGGAGGTCGTCGAATTTTTAAGGGCGGAAAAATTCAGGGAACAAGTCCTCCGGGAGGGACTTTAAGCTGTGTGTTCCGTGCCGTAGCTTTACGGCACGTAAAAGAACCTCATATCCCCAAAGGGGATCACTGAGCCAAATTCCAGGACGTTTCCCGCCCAACAATAGCCTCTAAGGCCTCTGATAGGTGGGGGAAGCATTATAGACACCGCTAAGCAAGTGGCCGAACTCGCTTGCTCGGCGGGACTGATGGTACGCACCATTTATCGGTAGGGTAAAGAGACTGGTAGAATATCATAGAGGGAAGCACACTAGATCAAACTGGTCGCGGTGCATGGGGAAACCCACCCTCTCTAAATAACTAACTAAATAATAAAATGGCGAAACTTGTGGAGAAAACCTTCGCAGAAAATGTAAGATTTGAGTTTTTCACGGTGGTGACTACGAATAATGCCACCCGCTCGCGCTGGTTCCTCGCTCGCGGATTTTTCTATCCTGAAGATGGAGTGATACATTTCTCCGAAACTTCGGTTTACACAAGATCTACACCGCGCCACATCCCAGAAGACGGCATTCTTCGCAGAAAATGCTTACTAAGTGTTCCGTATAATAAAATTTCTCAACTGATTTCACACGACGCCTAATAAATAACTTTGTAAAGTTTGTAAATCGTATGATCATATCCAGTATCGACAAAATCTAGCAGACTTTCAGCTTTTTAGCACGGTCCAACACTAACACTGCCCGACGGCCTCACTGCGCCCTTGTCACGATCCTGCTCAGAGTAAAAACAGAGTTGGAGAGTGGAGGCCTGTTTCTCATAATTGCGCCCCTGAGTGTTCCGAAGTTCGGGACACCTTCTGGGCATAAAAGCTGCAAATATTGACATTGAGTTAAATAAGCACTTTATTTATAGAGGGAGGAACTAGCTGATACTCATTTAATTGATAAAGAAATTCATTTCTCTTATAAAACTATAAAGTCCATTAATGTTTCCATAAAAGCCTGGCACTCAGCCCTATCTTCAGTCATTTCCATCGAATTCGTAACTTCTCCACCTCACCTTTAAGATCTATCGCACTATCGCCTTGCAGTCCACAGTTTGGTCCACCGGATGTTATCGTTTATGAGCCTTCCTAAACAAACTTTTAGATCATATTTTTCTTTCACGTTTTTCATGTTTCATTTTTCATGTCACGTGTATCGCCTATCTGATTCTTCTTTGCAGTAGTGGAGTGAAAGGCACAAGTGGACGAGTCCCTCATTGCCCTCATTTTCTCTAATCCATTCTTGCTTCATCTCTCATAGGTCGAAATATCTTCCTTGTTTGTCCTCAGATGTTCTCCAATTTTGTTCCCCCATCCTCAGCGTTAGATGCAATGACTCATTCACAGAAATATTAAACTGGAATTGCTACGAATGTGATACCTCTCCTCAAAGAATTCTTCTTTTCTGCTTTGAATATGTTTGTGTCTGAGAAGACAAGAGAAAGAAACATGTGAGATTTTGAGAATAAAAGAAGACGTCACCGTGGAAATACACCAACAGAAGGATGTTTCTCCGGTTAATTGTTAAACATCCATCATCATCCCTTATTTGAGGTATGTAAGGTGTTTTAAATGGCTATGTGAGGAAAGTGTGAAACCACGATTTTTCTAAAGTGTCATTTGGGACGGCACTTGAACCTGAAGTCCGGGTCACCCCCTGTTTGACTTGCTTGTGTTATGTGCCCTGCGATACAGAATCGATTAAATCCTGCGCCAGTTCTGCCCACTTCCCTGTCATGATTCCGTTGTGTCAGCAGTGTTGGAATTGACCGCTTTATAGAGGAACTCTTTCCAAAACTCTATATTAATTTTGTCTCAGATAATTCAATATATATTCCCAAATTTAACCAGTAGCTTCCTCCATTTCCGCTTTACATACCCCCCCCTCCCGAGGAAAGTTCTGGCGCTTATTCCTGTGCATTGTAGTTTAGACTGTGGCCAACAGATGGAACGCATGTGATAAGAGAGGCTGCGAACACATCGGTCTGAGTCATGATGCTGACGTCTTGACAGACCGGTGTGCGGCGGTTTTCATAATCTCATTCGTTTCAACTTTGCTCCTTTCTTTGCATCATGTCGCAGACATCGTGTCTTGACGCATGCCCGTGTCTGACCTACCTACAGCGATTCTGAAGCTGAATCTGATATATTGTCTTACTCCTAGTAACTGATTTCCTGTGTAAGCCTAATCTTCTGCGCCATTTTGCTGTATGACATTCGTATCTGACCTAGAAGCTTCACTGTCATTCCACAGCTGTAAACATGTTTTCACGATTTTCCTCAGCCGACGTAGTAGGGATACCTTAAATTAGGCTATGACCACTACCTTCAACGTCCTTTCCAGTTCGTTACACATGCAAAATAGCCTGCGTTACTGACAAACATCGTTAAACAAACAATACATCAACCAAAAAGGGCATTCAGCAGGTACTAAATTATTACAGTAACCGAACACATCAGGACCTGCAACATGTTTGTTTTTGAACGGTAACCGATCAGTTCACTCCTGCCGTGTATTCTGTTCGTTTGTTTCTTTGTTATCAGTGACACCTTCTCAACTGGAGACGAAGGATGGTGCTAGGAGATAAACTGAGCGTGCTGTGCAAGGAAACGGCAGACATACTGCGCAATATTTGGCATTAGTTTCCAAGAGAAATCATTATATCTTCATTCTGTTAAAAGGGATTTCGTGCAACGAATCGAACCCGAGGTTTCTGTAATATGAAGCAGTAGCGACAAACAATACGCCTCAAAAATAAACGAGAGCAGAAAGCTTTGTGTCAAGTCCGACATGCAGCAAGCCTGCTCAGGATTTGTAAAAGTCTCCCGACGCAAATAGATACCATTGTCATTGGAACATGGAATTGCCCGAAGTTGGACGTTATAAAGAGTAAAGAGTATTTTGAAGCCATATTAGCTTCAGCGCTCTCGCTGTCTCTTCTTCTTTCTAGTCACAAGGCAAAGAAACCCGCAGAGTTTCCATGGCAACACGATCCAGAATACGACACAATTGACACACTTATCGCATAGCTGAGTTTTCTGCAAAGCCATACGGCGCGCTGCCTCCCGCTTTCACGTTCAGGAACTCGGATGTTGCCCACGCAGGGGAGACCCATCTGCGTTTCCTTCGGCTCTAGCAATGAACGTGGCTCCTTTCCATAAAACGGTGTTTCCTTATACTTACGCACAGAATTTTGAAATATTATTAGCCGAGTCTCTCGCGTAGTGATTTTACCCATTTTCACGCTGGAATTTCAAGCAGAAAGCATTTTATTTCCTGTTTCCATATTAACTTATAAATTCAGTTTCGGGATCCTGCAAATGGGTAGATTAAAGCCTCAGCGTATGAGAGAACAGCGGTTTTGCGATAATGCCATGCTCCGAAGATATATTCGAGTCATAGCGTGGAAATTCTTAAATAATATTTTGTAAACAAAAAGTTCCGAACAGAATTTATAAAGCGTACTCTCCTCTGCAGAGATTTCTAGTCCCACGGTATTATTATTGTTATTATTATTATTATTATGCCATGTTCGAGACTTCTCTACTTTTAGCGTTCATCCCTCGAAAAGACACTGCCCCTCTTCTCGGTGCGCCCTTGCTACCAACGCGGTGGGTAAAGATCTCCACATATTTGCAGACGGAGCGGTTTCTCTGAATCATATTTTACAAGCATGTACCAAACCTTTTACGGTGCTACTGGATTAGTGTTTTCATTAACTACAAATGTGTGTNATTTGTCATATTTGTATTTTGTTTTAATTATTTTCTGTACCTTATATATTCGTGCTAACTTTGTAATTGGCCACTGTGCTGTTAAGTTATTGCACGTAAAAAAACATGAATTGAATTATTATTATTATTATTATTATTATTATTATTATTATTATTATTATTATGGTTGTTGTTATCGTCACGTGTGGGGGGTTTTGCGTGACTTATAGACGGGTTCTTGATTGTATGATTAGATTTATTGGCACCTTATACATTCATGTTGGGACTACAGACAATTGTAGCGCTCCAGCTACTTCCACACTTTATAGCTCACCGTTACACATGCATTAGAGTTCTCAGTCTTCAGTGGTCGTATCCTGGCAACGGACTTATAACAGTCTCACTGTCACTTCAAGTCACACATGAAATATTCTTTCTTGCCATTGTTCTACAACTACCAATTCCTAAGACTCGGCTCAGTTCAATTCCTCTGCTCTCAAGCTCATATCCCGGCAGGCTGGCGTCTCGAAACTCAACTAACTCTTTTCAGCTGAACCCTTCTTTATAACTACTTTGCACGGACCACGCACAAAAAGAAAACTCTCTCTTGTTGGGAAGGCGTGTTTACAGCACTGTTGTATAGCAGCGGAAATTACTCGATTGTTGTTTGCGTATTCGTTGTTGCGGGAATGTGTTTACTGAGTAATTTCCTAGAAGTGCAGGTCTATTTTTACTTCATAATTGCTCTTTCGGGCGTAATGTCACATTATCATTACCATTACAATTATTATTATACTGTTAGGAACATAGTACCTACATTTGCCGTACATGCCGCGAGATGCTTCCACTCTATTCCCAGTTATAAAGCAACGTGGACAGGCGGGTAGCGAGGAAAATGTGTCACATGACGTGACGTGCTCTGATGCAACAGGGGCCGACGCCGTATATTTTCGATACTGGTAGCGACGTTAAGTAATCAGCCAATCGACCAATACACCGAGGAATGTTTGTATGAACCACTGGCGATCGCTAACTTAGCAATACACTGCGAATTAGTATATCACCGTCCTTACACTGGGGTCACGCCGTAGCGTAGTTGATGATTGCACGGCTATGCCACTAGATGGCCCTGGGGTCGACTCAGCCCCTAACAGGAATGTACCAGGAATCTTCCTGGAATGCAAATGGCAGCCGGCGCTTAAGACTGACAACCTCACCGCCATCTGTGAGTCGATTGTCTAGATAATGTGGGAACCTCGACGGCCTGTTAGAGGCATAGCGTTACCTTTTAGCTTTATTACATTATTTCCCCCACCGTCCTAAACATGACATAAACGAATCACGCATTAAGATATACAGGAAATATTGAGTTGCAGATAGGCCCCTATCAGTTGACGGCGGATCCTGCCAATAGTATTGTCACGTTTTGAGTATATGTCACGCGACAAATAACTTCACGCCGTCTTGGCTATAGCGAATTTATTGCACACTCGCTCTCATACTCACACAGTTCACAATTACAGTTACTGCCATCGGCAGTATCACAATTACATCCACTGCTCTCGGCAACTGCTAGACTTCTGCTGCACTCGGCGACTTCACGATCCGCACTGTGTCACTCCTGATCACACACTCTCTCTAGTAACTGGCTCAGTACTCACTACTGAATAATGTTCGCTGCTCCTTATTTAGGCTCGGCACGGACAACACAGAAAACAGTTACGTGATAGGTACGACTGTTGCGTAACGTCGTGTTTAACGATTGCCTATCAACAGTCATTGCACGGGTTCCCCTGTTGCGTGACGCCGTGTTTACAAAGGCGTTGCTGGGCAACGCTGCCGAGAGTTCTTTATTGATGCGTAGCAACCAGCGCGCTTCGGCTCGGCTCGGCACGGACAAACACCGCTTTCCTTACTGTTGCGTAACTTGGCAACCGACCGTTTATCAAGGGTGTGTCTTCATAGTAACTCGTTCCACCTCTCGTTGCCCGGCAACGGTTAGACATGTCACACTATTATACGGAACGCATAGATAAGGAAGGCGTTGTTGAGACAGGGTATGTCCGGATGTTCACACGATTTTATGCGTTCTCTGAAGGAAGAATCAAACACATGATGGGGAATTCTTGTCTGTCGGTCTTCATACACTGTCTCTGAAACTACCGGATTGGCGTCGATAAAATTCGATACTGGAAGCGTGCAGTAGATGTTAGGCTGATTTAATTTTCGTTAGTGTCTGACTAATTTGATCCATACGTTACAGGAAGGTAAAATCGAACTTCACAGATCTCTCAAAATCCGCGCATTGGATAAATGTATGACGCATGAAATATAATACAGAGCAGGTTAACACATTTCCGAGATGTTAAATATTTAATGATATGTGAAAAAAATGAAATCGACTCTGATGTCCTGCAGTGCAATTAGCTTTAGAATACATTTCTAGCCACAGCAAATGGACATACATCCACTGAAATGTAGAGGATATAAGAAAACGCATTTAGGGAAGGTGGGTATTTAAATTTACAGTAAAACTTTATACTTTGTTAACGGTGTCAATGCTGAATTTCCAGTTTCTTGATCTGTTACACAGCCGGTAGGACTCCTTGGACGGGGATCAGCCTGTCGCAGGGCCGCCACCTGCAAACAGGACAGCACAAACACAGAATAGACGCACACAGACATCCATGCCTCAAGTGGGATTCGAACATACGATCCCGATGTTTGAGAGGCCGAAGGCATTTCATGCCTTAGAGAGCGCGGCAACTGTGATCGACCCTATCTTTCATACTCAGGCATGTTATGTGTAAGTATATACCAATACAATATTCATAAGCTGGATATTCGCTACCTTATCTATTTCAAACAAATATTTTAACTGTAAACACTGTCGGAACATTTTGAACGTATTTTCACCGAGGCTACAGTGTGCTCTGGGCAAACTTTCTTGTAGGACTAAATCCTTTTGTCTTTCACCGGAGAAACATCACTCTCCGTCTCGTGAACTTCACTTCTGTTCCCTTCACTGTGTGTGGCTGTGCTCTTATGACGACAGTATCGAGAATGAAGGTGCCTTGTTCAACCTTCATCGTAACCAGACTTAACAGGAAAAAACATTAACGCACGAATGCGCATGTGCTACCATTATATGTCTAACTAAACAATGCAATGAAGTTAATTCTCATAGTCATTCAGTTTGTCAGAAAATTTCCCACTTCTTACAGAACATAAGAACTCGCCACTGTACTCTGTCCCTAACCATACGAAAGCAGCCCACATCCTCACATATTTTTAAAAGATCCGTTTTAATATTATCCTCCCAAGTAGTCTCTTGTCTTCGGGGTCTTCATTTAAAAATGTGAATGCATCTCTCTCCTTTCCGTGTGCGAGGTGTATCGGAAAGTTCACGGACTAGATCAAGAAAGAACTGCTGGCTTAACTTACTCATCTCCTTCGGAACGCATGCAGCGATCCCATCGGGTTTTTTTTTTTTTCAAGAACGAAAAGCCCCGTGGAAATCAATTTTCCTTAATGCTGTCGAGTGCCGCTTGCGGTTCCCTTTGGATGTCAGACACTGTTTCAAAATGTTGTCCCTTCATTTTCATTTTGGGAAACAAAGTGAAATCGCAGGAGGCTAAGCCCGGCGGTAGGGAGGATGGGGAACGGTAACCATGTTGTTGTTAGTCTTGTTTTCAGGGACGTGTGGGCTGGCGCATTTCCATGATGAAGGAGCAGTGCGGCGCATGTTAAATTCTCTGTTAAGATCTCTGGAAATCTCCATAACTGATCCCAACGGTGTCCGCGAGCTCATGGATTGTTCGGCGACGGTCTTCGTAGATGAATTCTCAATTTTTTCAACTTTTTTTTGTCGTTTTGCTGGTGCTTGGTCGCCCTGAACGTTCATCATTTTCAACTAACCCTCGACCTGTCTTGAAACGTGAATGCCATTCGGAAATCTCTGTCCTTCTCCAAAAGCCTCACGAAGCATTTCAAGTGTTTCGGTGGCGGATTTACTGAGCTTTACGCAAAACTTGATGCATACACTTTGCTTGATTTTGCCATCCATCTCAGACAAAACGAAACAAAAATTCGAAAAAGCACTCGTGTAAAAAGAAGCGTGGTGTCACGTGGCAGAGTGATGGAGCAGGCTTTCGGAAGTATGACCTTGGCCTCCCTCTCATCTTCTTTCATCGAGGTAGGTACAACAATAACAGTCCGGGAACTTTCCGATACAACTTCATATACTGCTGCCATCTATACAAGCACTGCACTGGCAGGCTTCCCACCTCAGTGGCTCAGACCATGCGCGATTTGTTGTGATAAAGTGGCACTTTGGTGGTTTTCTTTTCGAGTACTTTGATTTCCCCTGATATTTCTTATTCCAAAACCTCGACATTAATTGCTCATTCGACTCTATATAATCTCGGTACTAACAAGGTCAGTAAATACAAGAAAAATGAAAAAAACTCGCACTAATTCTATCATATGTTTAAAGTTCATAGAGTTGAATTTCTGAGTTTCTAGTCATGATGATTGGAACGATTATAAGCACATCATAACGACGAATCGAGTACGAATTTCTAGTCTAAATAAGCAGTCCCCCTCTCCCCCTTCCCGATTCTCTGTGAGCAAGTGCCCTGCAGCACAAGGGTAGCGAAATAAATTGGGGCGGCACGAAAGCAAAGTTGAAATTTTCACAGAAGAAAATCCCAGTTAGTCAGCCCGTACGGAGAAAATTCCCTGCTTCGAATTAATTACATTCTGTAAAGTAAAAGTAAAGTTGTGTCTGTGCTTAACTAATTAAGCACTACGCCTTGAAGACGTATGGGGGAGTGGATGTGTAGATTCACATTTTCTGTACCCCAGCTCTAGTTAGAGGTGAGTAGTCACCTTCACGCCCCGGTCGTTTCACCGCCGGGAAAGAGCCCCTGTACTCAGTGTATAGAAGGTTGAGTGAACCCCAGAACCGGTCTTGATGACATGGAGAAGTGAAAATTCTTGACCCCACCAGGACTCTAACTCCGACCTATCCGTCGCCAGCCCATAGCCACTGCGCTATCCCGTCTCATAAATACATTCTGTAACAAACCTAAATATCTGAGACATTTAAAGGACTGGTTGCAGCCTTGGCGACTTGAGTTCGACTCCCAGTGATTGTGTCACTGTAAGCTGACCGGCTCTGGAACTCGCGGAGTTCCTGAGTTCTGAGTACTCACAGTTCTCTCCAAAGGAGAGAGCGATCGAAGCGTGACGATGACCATACCAGTATCTGCTGCTAAGATTAATGACTGGAGTTTTGCCTCCACATTCTTATATGTTTTGTTCCCTTTTCTTGGACGATTTCCTATCTTGCGGAGAACAACTTCTTCACACACACACACACACACACACAACTCCGTTCTAATAAAGGTCCGAACAATTTTAAAAGAATAATTTGTGCAGATTAATGTATAACCTACACTTACATACGTTATAAAGGAGAGTATTCATATTATGATTGTCCCAAAACATATGAGGTAACGTCCCAAATCAAATTATAACAAAAAAATCTTTTGGACCTACTCCGCTTTTGCAGCAATTGTAATGTCTGCAGAGTCACTGGGGCATAGCGCACCAGACTGGGCGGTAAGCAAACAAGGGACAGATCGATTGTTAGTTTATGTGATGAGGTTTATGAAAAGAAAGAGCCACGCTGGATAAACAGAAGAATGTCCACATAGCGTAACAACATCGAAGCGCAGGATTGCTGAGGGGATAAGCAAAAGGGGAAGCACAACAGACCACTGTAGGTCGCGGTGCAAGGGCCGAGAAGGCCCACCCCCTATACATTCATTCATTCATAGCGTAACAACTAGTATCTCAGCCTGCCATGCAGTTTATCGACCAGGGCTGACCCAATCGTATTAATGGAAATAAGGAGAAACTCTGGGAAGAACTGAATGCCGCCCAACATGTTAATACATCGCTCTTATTACTACTTTTCTTTTTTTCCTTTGGCGCCACAACCCCAATTTGGGCCTTGGCCTACCTCCGTGAAACTCTCCGTTTCACTTCGGCTTACTAGATCTTAGACATTCGGTAGGACTCCTTGGGCGGGTAATCAGCTCGTCCAAAGGCCTTTACCTGTACACAAACACAGAAAAACACACACATCCATGTCCTGAGTGGGATTCGAATCCCCGATCCCTGCTTCTGAGCGAGCGAAGGCAGAACACGCCTTAGACCGCTCGGCTACCGTGACCGGCATTGTTACCACTAAACTTTAATTATTTTATTTTATTATTATGTTATTAACATCGCCGGCATTCTTATACTCACCAACTCGAGGGTTAGCTTGAAGAAGAGTGTGGTAGACAAGGAGTAAAAAAAGTGCATACGAAATTTTATTATAAGAGTCGAATCATAGAATTGATGCACAGTGTTTATATTGAAATGGAATGTTGAATTACCATGTGAACGGACCTACTGAATACTAGTAAACGGAGTTCTTCGAACATGATCACATACTGCTACTACCACTACTACTACTACTACTACTATTACTACTGGTAGTAGTAGTGGTGGTAGTAGTAGTTGTAATTATAGTAGTAGTAGGATTTTTATGGTTCTGTGAATTTGTCGTTGCGCTGGAACTTAATTTTTGCAGCATCTTCAAGTTGGATGCTTTCTATCTTAATTTATTTTGCTACTGGAATATCGTGCCTGTTCATTATGCGGTCGGAAGGGTTTACTGTTTTTATCCTTACCAGATCCGCTTACTCGTCATTATCAGTAATTCCTGTCAGATCGCCATACGCCTCTTAGCATACTCCTTATGTTCCGGTCACGTGTTTACAATACAGAAACACCCGTCTGATTCCGTTCTGTCTACCGTGAATCTCAGACAGGAGTTCGCAAATTCTGAGATATTGCAACCCCTGAAATAATTCATCACCCCACCCCCAATTTATGCCGATCCCCGAAAAGTGTAATTCCGCACGTTGCTGCAGGTATCCATCAGACAACGGGGACGGGCAAGATGTTCTATAGCCTCTCAGCTTCCCTGAACCTACATAAGTCGCAGAATGTACCTGTGAAGTCATGAAAAATTTCGCGAAATGTTCCTTCAGCTGTGGCTGTGTTTTCCGAAAACACCTACATCAGACTTTACAGAGCTGCGTAAATACAGAAGTGTTTTAAATATATCTTGACAAATTGTCAATTTTCCTTACAGTATATCGCGAATTTCTAGAGGGTCGCGACCCACAGATTGATAAGTAGTGATCTGAGCATGCATGTATAAAGCGATTTAAGTCTACCGCTGTTTCGTTGTTAGGCAAGTTAAGACTGACAACCTCACCGCCATATGTGAGCCGATTGTATGGAAGAATGTGGAAGCCTCGACGTCTCACACACGTATGGGTCTCCACAGCCTGTTACAGGGATAGCTTTGCATTTTTAGAATAGGTAGATCATAATGTTGGGTCACTGTATCATGCTTCCGTGCAAACACTTGTTCAGATAATCTTCCATATGTAAGATTCGCAATCTGTCTTTTAACCACTCAAGAGCCCTTTCTTAAACACACATATAATAATTAACTCATTACAACTGGAACCGGAATAGCGCAGTCGGTACAGCTCCAAGCTACGACTGGACAGCCGAGGGGTCGGTGTTTGAGTCCCGGTATGATCAAGAATTTTCTCTCCTCCACATCGTCTAGACCGGCTCGGGCCCACCTAGTCTGCTATCCAATGGGTACCGGGGGCTCTTTCCCAGGGGTAAAGCTACGGAGGCGTGAAGCTGATCATTCACCTCCAAACGGTCTGAGGTCAAGATAGCGCGGACCTGTATATCCGCCCATACACGCCTCCTGGCGTAGTGTTAATTAGTTAACCACGGGGACAATTTTGCATTTCTGTTCATTACGGTTATGAGGCTTGCGCAGTCGTTACTATGTAACATTTCCTTTCCTGCTTTAATCATTTCATCAACGGTAGACTGTAGCTCAGAAGATGATTAGGTACATTTCAGAAATATCCTACCCTGCCCTGCTACTCTCCTTACAGACCGCCAGACTGTCTCTTCTGAAGTCCACAGACGCGGTCCCTCCCTACCCAGGAGTTCAGACACCGACATCAGCATTTTCCCCACCAGCCACGAGACTGAAACTTCATCAAACATTAAACAAAGCTGCGACTTTCTTACACATTCTTTTACCTCAGCACCAAAAAGACAAAAATAAAGACTTGGTTGTATGTATCTTTATTATTAAAGTATACGGCAATAATGCAACAATATCAAAGACATCAAGAATATGTCACTCACTAAAAATGTATTTTAATAATGTGGACGCCGTTCGGATTGGTAGTTGGGCTCATTAACCTGAAACGTACCAAAGCCCAAGGACCGAAAAGTGGTTTGGGATAGGAAACTATATTAACAATACAGACACCAAATGAATATAACAATATAATAATATAATTGATTAAAAAAATACAAACTGCCCCAGCTAAGGACGGCACAACGTACAAGCGTCCACCAACTCCGCCGTTAATTTAGTAAACCAAAATTCCAAAAAATAATTTGGGGTCGAGACCAGACTCTTCCACGGCGTGCAGCAGAATGGCCCTCCAGTGTTCAGACGAGCCTCTCAGTCCCTGGTGAAAGGATGAAGGGCGCAAGCGTAGGGCATGTGGAGAGGGGGAAAAGGAAAGAAGGGGGTCTGGTTGAGGGACATGGCGGTGGTTGCTGCCGTTACAAACCAATTCGTTACACTTTGTCATAATTACACTCCAATACAGCGCTATTACTGGATTGCACACGTTCCAGTTCACCGTTGCGCACGCACTAGGATTGTCTGTCTTCCACTAGTCGTCTCCTAGCAACAGATCTCCACACAGAAACTGTCACTTCAGTTCACTCCAAATATTGCGCATAAGACCTTCCAATTACACTTCGAGTATCACTGCACCGTCTCACACATAGTCTTGTAAATCACACTTGACATCCTCACACGGCGATTTTCTGTATAACTGAAGAAAGCGGTCTTCTGGGAAGTGGCACCGTGTAGATTTGATGTTAACGGACGTTTCGGAGGAACGTATCGCCTCCATCTTCAAGGTAGAAGGAAAAATTAGAAAATCCGCAAGCGAAAAGACAGTGAGAACATGTGCAGCAAGACTACTGTTGGAAATAAACTCAGATATATGAGCAGGAAAGGAAGGAATAGGGCTACATGGGAAATCAGTGGAATGGTAGAGGGGAAGGGTCTGGGACAGGAGCAAGGTTAGAGCAGGTATAGGATATTGTGTCGGGGGAGAAATGCAAGGTTAATGGGAGGGCATTAACCCTTAAGCGGGGGGGGGGGGTTGCTATGTAAGTCGGTCATGGACTGTGTGGCCTTGTGGATTTTGCATCATGTCCGGGGGGGGGGGTTAGGGAACAGATGAGAGGCTTCCATGACCTGCTGAGACAAAACCCCCTTCTCTGTTCATATTGTCGGGGTGGAGTTCAATCACAATGGCCTCCCTAATGATGCGATCCATATAATGGGTCTTGGTGGCTAGGATGGAGGTATTCTGAAGCTGAATGCGGTGTCCCAGATCGATGCTGTGTTCAGCTACGGCTGACTTGTCCGGATGTTCGAGACGGATGTGCCGCTGATACTCCTTCAAACTCATGATCACGGAGCGGCTCATTTGCCCAATATAGACCTTGCTGCACTCGCATTAGATACTGTATACACCCGGTGTCCTTAGTCCTAGGCTATCTTTGAACAGCCGGAGCAAACTGGATAATTTGTTTGGAGGCAGACCCACTGCTTTGATGTTATGCCGGGACAGCACTCTGCTGATACGGTTGAATATGGTCCCGACATAGGGAAGGAATGCGACTGAGCCCGGTTTATCTTCAGGCCGACTGATGTTGGGCCGACGGTTGAGAACTCTGTGGATCTGCCGGTTGTTGTACCCGTTCTGCCTGAATACAACCCCCGAGGAACAGCAACTCCGCATGTAGACTGTCTTGATCACACAGTGCTCTAGCCCTGTGCACCAGTGTGGAAAGTGCAGCTTGCTTGTTGGAAGGGTGGTGGTGGGACGCAGCGTTAAGGTAGAGGTTTGTATGGGTGGATTTTCGGTACACTCTATGCCCCAGAGAACCGTCGGGTCTCCTGTAAATATCTATATCCAGGAAGGGGAGGTGGCCCTCAGTTTCAGTTTCCATTGTGAACTTAATGCACTGGTGGATACTGTTTAGGTGGTTGAGGAAGTCCTTAAGCTTGTCGGGCCCGTGTGGCCAGATGACGAAGGTGTCGTCCACGTAGCGAAACCAGCAGCGGGGCTTGTGTGGGGCCAAGTCAAGTGCCCTCTCCTCGTAGTCCTCCATATAGAGGTTAGAGATGACCGGAGAGAGTGGCGAGCCCATCGCCACACCATCGGTTTGTTCATAGAACTGGCCATGGAAGCTGAAGTATGAAGCGGACAGGACATGGCGGAAGAGTCTCAAGATATCTTCTTCGTCCTAGCAGATCCATAGTATCCTTTATAGGCACCCTGGTGAAAAGTGACACTACATCGAAACTGGCCATTATGTCATGGGGATCAGCATGGAGAGAGCCCAATGTGTGGACAAATTCCATGGAGTTCCTTACGTGGTGTGGACCGTTGCCAGTGTATGTGCTCAGTAGGCCAGCCAAGTATTTGGCCAGGCGATAGGTAGGAGAGCCAATAGTGCTCACAATGGGCCTTATTGGAACACGTCGGCCCAGTCGAGACTGGAACCCACATTACGCTGAATGGCTGTAAGTGCTGATAACCAGTGCATTCTTTTATTTCATTCTGGAGCGATGAAAGACTCGCCATGACGGATGGAGAAGATGGAATCATAGACGTATCACTACTCGAGCTGAATCCACATATCTTTATGGAAGTATCTTGCCCGCGTGCTTCTGCGTCACGTACTGAGGGTCCAGTGTGTGCCTACGTCTTTCTTAAACATCGTACGGTCACTTCATATTAATCCACTGATTCAATACTAGTAATTGCAAAAGAACTATTCTTAGGTGGTCACTGACTTCTTTGGTTATTAATTTCGTTAATGAGTTAGTTTTTCTTTCATTTTGCTCCTCGTATTTTGGCTCATGGGACGCATTTTCTCAAGTAAACGAAGAAGCAAATTTCCTTCGAACTGCTATGCGCACGCGTTAAATGTGAATATTTTTATTCTCGTCTGCTATAATTTACTGTGTTCCTTTCTGAAAACGAATTTGCTCCCTGCACCAGAGACGCACTTAATAAGCTTCTAATTAACATCCCCATTGCAAAGCCACGGGCAGTGAAGGCTACAAGGTCACGTAATCTGGAACAGAGACCAGAAGAACACGTTTCCCAGCACTGGAGGGAGATTAGAGTTGAGTGCAGCTGTCTTCTGTGTAGTCGTGTTTTAACCTCGTACACAGTGCCCATGATCCTTCGGAGTTTCCTTCTTCTACTTGCCTTCAGCGAACTTTCGAGAAATGTTCTAACAAAAGTTCAGCGCCTTGTAAAATTTTGGAAGAACGAATTCAGAAAACATCTGTCAGGGACTTGGTAATTTGATGTTTACAGAGAATTCGAATAGATTTCTTAATACTGTAACATGTTAGCTCATTGCCAAATAACAGCTATGTAAACAGGCGACAGTAAAACATCCGTTGCTAGGGAACAGCTCTGTGGATACGTTTCCCCTGCAACGAGAGAATACTCAATAATGAAAGAGACGTTTTCTGTGCCGTCCATGCCGGGGCTATATAACGAGGACTAGTAGTTCAATTGTGATGGGAGAGTTGTCTCGTGTTTAGTAGGGGTCGAATACCTGCACCGTGACCCTGCGAGTCGTAGGGGGCGACGAGAAGAGAACTCTCGAATCTGAGACAGTAAAATATGGGCCCGAGTTCCACGGGACTCGGGCCTGAGAATGACTGCTCTGGCGAAGGACAGCATCAACTGCAAACGACAGACGCATTCTCTTCGTCAGAGAGAGCGCCCCACATCAGCAAACTCGCAACTGTCTGACAGTAATACAGATCTGGTCTTAAGCCTAAGAGTTGCGGTTGTGAGAAGTGAGAAGCTGATAGCTGAGGCCGGGGCAGTTCGAGAACCCAGAGGAAGGGAAACCTTTGAAGCGCCTTTGAAACCGCTACCAAGCAACGGCTAGTAAAGACTGAGAAAGACTATCGTAGTTATTTGCAGTTACGAGTCTAAGTGTCCAATAACTCTAGTCACCAATTCAAATCTCGTCTCTACTCACACCACTTGACAATCCATTCTACTAACAGTAAATGTGTCTTACGTTTCATGTGGTTCTTTAGAATACCCCATTTGTTATCATTGTTAACGTAAAAGTATTTTGCTCAGTTGTCTGTTCCTTTTTAAAATTTTGTCATAATACTCGTACACACAAAATGTCTCACTCTCTGTACTTTACCAGTTGAGTTCATGGTGCACTGTGTTGTGCCTGCAGATGCTGAAGCAGTGAGTGGCGCACAAGATGACGACTAACTGCACGAACACGTGGGAGAGCAACGCGACGCGCTCGTTGTACCTGAACGTGACTTGCGAGTTGCCCATCCGCTACGCGCAGCCCATGTACGGCTACGTGGTACCCTTCCTGCTGGTGGTCACCATCATCGCCAACACGCTGATCGTGGTGGTGCTGTCCAAACGCCACATGCGCACTCCCACCAACGCCGTGCTCATGGCCATGGCCCTCTCCGACATGTTCACGCTGCTCTTTCCTGCTCCCTGGCTCTTCTATATGTACACTTTCGGTAATCACTACAAGCCACTGTCTCCTGTAGGTGCCTGCTACGCATGGAACATCATGAACGAGGTGATCCCTGCCATGTTCCACACGGCGTCCATCTGGCTCACCCTGGCACTCGCAGTGCAGAGGTGAGGCTCCAGCATCTACAGTTGTGGCAGGGTGAAATTTGATTGAAATGGGGTTCACGACGAAAGGAAGCTACTTGATACTGCTGAGTTCAAGAACTGTTTTCCAAAGTACAGTACATAAAGAAAGATCAAGCGATAATTACGTTAATTACTTATAACGGTAGCGCAGTTGGTTCAAACACTATGCTACAAGCCAGAAAGTCATGGGTTCGAGTCCCGATGAGTTCATTGGATTTTTCAATTAACATAATCCTTCCAGCCGCACTACGGTCCTGGGGTCGACTCAGCCNGGGGGGGGGGGAATAAAGGGCGGCTGGCGCTTAGGGCTGACCACCTCACCGCCATCTGTGAGCTGATAGGCTAGGAAATGTGGGAGCCTCGATGTCTCATAAACTTATGGGCCTCCACGGCCTGTTACAAGGATAGGTCTAACTTACCTTTTTTTTCATATACATGAATATAACGGGAGGCCGTGCCATAGCTCAGACATTTAGTCGCCGACTTCCCATTGTGGTGGCTCGGGTTCGAGCCCAGGTCAGAACATGCGGGATTTCTGGTGAACAAACTGGTACTGGGGCAGTTTTTCTCCGAATTCTTTGGTTTCCCCTGCAAATTCTCTTTCCACCGACTGCCCTGCACTCACCATCTATCATCCAGGGTCTGTACAATAGCCCAAACAGTGGCCGATATACCAAGTGGACTCAGTCTCACCTCACCCCAAGAAACTAAAAGCTAAAAGAAAACTACTTTTAACGATTGTGAAACTTTGGTACCCCTTTCTGTACAAAGAGAATAAACAGACGTGTGTTCAAACCAAATCCTGAATACAGTAACTGGGCTTAAGCAGACACATATCACAGGAGAGAACTAAGGTGAAGGTAGCCTAGTAATAGAGTTCAGTTATGGAAGTATGAAAAGGGTGATGCATCAAATGAGTACAGGGTATCGCAGTTTATGCGAGGGATGCGTTCCTGAAAACCTCTCATAATTCAAGAGAAGTTTAAAAAAAACGAGTGATTCTTTCCAATTTTAGGGGGAGGTATTCGTATTATTTCAGACTCTGCACATAAAGCGAGAATTTATTAATATTTTTGATATCGCATTATTTCAAATTCGCGTGAAGTGCAACCGAACTGTATTTGGAAGACCACAGATTACGTGGGACTACAACGTTAAGAGAATAGATTTTGAGAATGTAAATTTGTCTGAAGGGACACACGCAGGGCATTTGTGATTTACCTTCTGCTACTCTCTGGGTTTATGCAGCACAAATATTGCTCGTTATAAAATCAATACAAAGTCCGTCGAGTGTAACAATGTTTTTTAGGTCACTTCTTTCTCACTCTTGCCTTACATGTTTCGGTTTTAGTAAAACCATCTTCAGAGGCACATGGTACTAACAAGAAAACACTGGCGTTGTTTAACTGTACACAGTATATATGCTGTGTGGGCACTGCTACAAATGTCGATGTGTAAAAGCACAACACTAGCTTGGAGTACTGAATGCACGTACAGAATGCACGTTCAACCTTCGCATTCCATCCGAAGTTGCCCTCGCGTNTCCTGTGCGTTGTGTGTTGTGTACTGCGGTGAGAGTTCTACGCCAGTGTTATTTAAAGCCTTGTGTGTTATGACGTGGTCGGGGGTGTGTTTATACAAGTAGTGATAAGGTCGAACATGCTGTTCTGGTTATTGATCTCCTTTGCCTGTTTCTGCTCATCTATTAATTTGTTATCCTTGTAGTGGCGGTAAATTTGGTATTCTTCCTTAATATTCATTAATTTGCCTTTCTTTGCTACTTCAATCAATTCCATGATTTGCGAAATTGGGCCATATTGATGTTGTCTATTTAAAATATGTTGAGCATAGGCGGAGTCATTTTTATTGAATCTTATACTTCTTATATGTTCATTATAGCGTGTTACTAATTTTCTGCCTGTTTGACCTATGTACACTTGTTGGCACTCCTGGCAAGTCAATTTGTATATGCCGTTGAACGTGCATTCTGTACGTGCATTCAGTACTCCAAGCTAGTGTTGTGCTTTTACACATCGACATTTGTAGCAGTGCCCACACAGCATATATACTGTGTACAGTGAAACATCGCCAGTGTTTTCTTGTTAGTACCATGTGCCTCTGAAGATGGTTTTACTAAAACCGAAACATGTAAGGCAAGAGTGAGAAAGAAGTGACCTAAAAAACATTGTTACACTCGACGGACTTTGTATTGATTTTATGTATAATAGTGTAACGGACCAAAATGAAGCAATTAAAAAAAAAATTGCTCGTTATACTTCGTAAACCCACGGCCTCAGTTGTTCATTATTCTCAGATGAAATAAATGCACGTCCTTAATCAGTAAATGAAATTCTAAAAAAATTATCTTTACGTTGTTATTTCACTGTGAATGTAGCTCGAGTAACTTCCTACCCGATTGCAATTTCTGCTAATTTACCGTTCACCTGTTGTTGAACTAATTATACTTCTTGCCGCCTGTTTCGAAGTATAGACCTATATACAGAACAGATCATATGTAGGTACAGTCTTCCATCTGTTGTGATGTTTTGAACTCCTTTCCTAAAATCACAATTCCTATGATTCAATTTAAATTTAGTTCATAAGGGGCACGCGGTAGCGTAGTTGGTTGAGTCAGTATGCTACAAGCCGGAAGGTCGCGGGTTCGAGTCCCGACGAGGTGGATTTTTTCAATTGACCTAATTCTTACAGCCGCACTATGGCCCTGGGGTCCACTCAGCCTCTAACATAAATAAGTATCAGGAATCTTCCTGAAGGGGAGGGGGAGGGTAAAGGGCGGCCGGCGCGTAAGGCTGACAACCTTACCGTCATCTGTGAGCCGATTATCTAGACAAAATATGGGAAGCTCGACATCTCACAACCCTATGGGCCTTCACGGCCTGTTAGAGGGATATTTTTTTAAGTTACTTCGATTGCCTTCTGAGATATTTTTACACTGCTCTTCTTAATACTCAAAGTAACAGTGACTTTTGGAACAGATGATACTTTTCCCAGNGTCTGTGTTGGACCTTTGCCGCTCTTTTAGTTTCTTAATACAATACACAGTCGGTAAGATTCCTTGGGCAGGGGATCACTCCGTCGCAAGGCCGCTACCTACACATAGAACAACACAAACACAGAAAAATTCACACAGACATCCATGCCTTGAGGGGGATTCGAACCCACGGTCCCAGCGTTCGAGCGAGCAAAGACAGCTAATGCCTTAGACGGCGCGGCACCTGTGATCGGCGTCTCCTTGTATACAGGGTGATTCACGAAGTTTTACCACCACTTAGGGAGGGCATTCCTGAGGTAATTTGGAACAAAAAACTTTAATATACTAATGCAGTGGTTCTCAAACTGTGGAGCGCGACCCCCATGGGGACGCGAAGGTCTTGAAAGGGGGGCGCAGCATACTTTCCTACAGATAAAAATTGAAACTGCCCTAAATCATACAGAAAAGTAACAAAAAATACATATAGAAAAAAGTTTTGATGAGTAGAGGCTTTAATTATCATGAATTTCAAATTAACTAGTATATTCTCTTTACCGGCAATTATAAAACGCGTATGCCAGAGACAGCGTTGATAGTTCGGCAGCAGCCGCATCCTCTTCCAAGCAGCATTGTACACGCGCAGCTGAAAGCAGCGACTTATGTCATGTTAATGGCGCCTGTTGGGCAGGGAGCAGGCAGTTTGTCGCCAGACTCAATGGAGATCGACGGGTATGCCTGTTTGATGTTGTGTTCTTATGCATTCAACGTTTCAGTGCAGTTGTGCTGATTTGTTTACCTCTTGAAGTTGACTTGGTTATGAACAACTGATCATGAAGCGTTTCCTGATTAGTGACAGAATTGAAGACACCAGTGCTCCTTCAATTAATGGTAGGAAAGAAGCTACTCGGAGTGTCAAAACGAGAAGGTGCGATGAGAACTATTTATCTCTAGGCTTTACGAAAACTGTGACCAATGATGAAGAACGTCCGCAATGTGTAATCCGTATAAATATTTTAGCTGCAGATAGTGTGAACCCTAATAAATTAAAGAGACATCTTGAAACCAAACATCCGAAGTTTACAAATAAACCAAAAGATTTTTTTGTTAGAAAGCTTAGTGGTTTAAAGTCCACCCAAGAGAAGTTTGCTAAAATAACAAATGTGACTTCTAAGGCCCTTTTAGCCTCTTACCAGGTTTCTCATAGAATTGCTAAATGCAAGAAACCACACACAATTGCAGAAACACTGATTTTGCCAGCAGCGACTGACATAGTATCAACAATGTTGGGTGACTCTCCTGCTCAACAATTGAAAAATATCCCCCCCTCTCAAATGACACAGTTTGTAGAAGAATTTCAGATATTTCTGACGATTTACGTGAGCATTTAATTGAGAAGTTGCGTAACAAACGCTTTGCACTTCAAGTGGACGAAGCGACTGCTCATTTGATTGCGTACGTTCGTTTTGTCGATGGGTGTAATATGCGAGAGGAATTGTTTTTCTGTGAGCCTATCTTGAGAACAGCAACAGCTCAAAGCCTTTTCGACATGATTAATACTTTTTTTAATGAAAATGGGATATCATGGGATAAGTGCACTGGCATATGCACAGATGGAACTCGTTCAATGTCTGGAATCCATGCTGGATTAAAAGCAAAAATTGAAGCTGTTGCTCCCAAAGCAGTATGGACTCACTGTATGATACAGCGGGAGGCTCTGGCAGCTAAAGAACTCAGCCCACCCCTTCATGAAGCGCTGCAGACGGTTGTAAAACCGTCAATGTTATCAAGACAAATCCTCTGAAGTCTAGACTTTTTAAAATGCTGTGTGAGGAAATGGGTGCCGAACACACGTCTCTGTTGTTTTTTAGTGATGCTCGATGG
>NW_019724584.1:865388-886720 GCF_002891405.2 Cryptotermes secundus | reverse complement strand
ATGATTTTGATGAATTTAATTGGATTTAAACTCCATTCGAAAACGCTCCTGGGCATCATCTCTGAATGTAAATGAGCAAGAACAACTCATCGATCTCACTAGTGATACTTCATTACAAAGTAAATTTAAGGAATTGTCTTTGCTGGAGTTCTGGATACATATTGGCAAGGAATTCCCAACTTTGAGCCCAAAAGCATTGAAGATCCTGATTCCTTTCGCAACCACTTACTTATGCGAGATAGGCTTTTCTGCTTTGGCAGCTATAAAATCAAAGTATCGTTTAAGGCTAAATATTGCTAACGAAGTTAGAGTGGCCATTTCTGATATTCCACCACGTTTTGATAAACTTTATTCTCAAAAGCAGGCCCATCCATCACAATGAACTTTGACATTTAAATGTTTGATTTTCTTTGCAGAAAAAATTAAATACTTATTAGTTAAATATCGTTTCATTTCAATACATATTTTGGTTAATTTCAAGTGTTAAAACTAATTTTCATTGTAGGCCTAATGTTGTGATACTTTAATTTTGAGTAAAAAACTGCTAAATAGTATGTAGAAAAACACAAAATAAACTGAATAAAACGTCAAATATACCATGACTTATATTTTGATAAAGAACAGGCTGGGGGCCTGAGAGTATTTTTTCTTGTAAAGGGGGGGCTCAGAAGTAAAAGTTTAAGAACCACTGTAATAATGGTATCCAACTCATAATTAAAGAGATACAGTAATTTGAAAACTGGCGAAAAATCTTTTTTCCTTCGAATTTCAGGCACTGACCTTAATATAGTTGTGTTGTGATGGTTGTAATAAAGAAATTGTTAGTTTTCTCTGTTTCCTCCCTGACTAACTTCCTCACTAGCGTCAGTTAAACCTTCTGCCGTTTTCTTTATTATATCTACCAACAGATTAACAACATCAGTACAGAGCAGAGCTTGATGTGGCCCATTTAATTTCAGTCCCACATGGTGCTCCTGGACCTTCAGGCACGTATTCTAAACAAAAGTTTATAAGAAAAGACGAAAAAGCATCTGTTTGTTTTAGACCATTTTCTGTAGGAAGCTTAATCAGACAAATCTTTACATGTACGTACTTTATTATAGCTTTCATTTAAATACATTTTAATAAGCTTAACTAGTTTCATGAGTCCTCCGAACTGAGTGTGAATACTGTACAATACTTCACTCCTAACTGAATCATAACCTTTCTTGAAACCTACGAATAGTTGATATACTGTCTCAATGTACTCCCATTATTTCTGTGTTATCTGTCGAATGAGTTGGCCTCTTATGCCGAAGCCCACACTAGTGATCCCTAATAAATTCATCTACTTATCGACTTAACCTTGAGATAAATATATTGAAACAAATTATCAACTTGATAAGAGTAATAATCCTCGGTAATCATTACTGTCAGTTTTACCTCCTCTCTTATAAACTGGTACGATAATAGGCTCCTTTCTGTGCTCGGGCAGTTCTTTCACATTACAAATAGAAATAATCAGTCTATGAATCTCAGAACGTAACATTCGACCTCCTGTTTGAATCAGTTCTGCCGGAATATCAGCGGAACCTAGCGAATTATACTTTTCCAACTTTGCTATACTAATTTAAACCTCAACTCGTTCAACTCTGTGTATTTCCATCTGCCTGAATCTAAGTATATTCAACAGACGGAAGAAATAATTCTTCCATATGTTCACAATGCTGTGGGAGTCTGCAAGCAGACCACCATTCTGATCCTTTACAAACTTAATCCTAGACTGGTAAACCTTAAAGTGGTCAGAGAAATAATCTAAAATATCATCTTCGGAAAAATTTCAGAATTTCCACAAAAAATCAGCGTTTGCTGAATATTGCATATTCCGTTTAAGGAATGATTTAATAAAATGGGGAAAAAATGAAAATACGTAGCTATTGAAAGTTTAAATTACTCTCAGTATTTTGGAAAACATGAAAAAATCTATCAGTGTTTGAAAGAAAATTTCGAAAAATATAAACATCTGAAAAGTGACGACGTCCAGGAAAGAAGGAAAATGTCAAACACGCAGGTATGTTTTTGAGAATTGAAAAGTAGTACGAACATGGAAATTTCGCGAAACTATTAACATTTTCAAGAAAATGAAAGCTTCGGAAATTTCCAAACGTCACATTGCAATAAATCAATAAAAACTAAATTCTGGTATTATTCTTCTGCGACAGGGGTGGATTGGATATCTCACCGCTGTCACCCATTTTTATTACGCCGCGATGGCAGGGGTGGGTAAACACAATATTAATTCACTACTTCAGCCAACCATTCGTTGGCTNCCCACCGGTGCCACCAGTTATTATGCCGTGGTGACAGAAGGGCGTGGAGGTATCCCGCCGCTGCAACCAAGGCGTCGTGCTGCCACCATCTTGTTATGCTGTAAGGGGAGCTCAAGTAAATTTACAATCACTGACGTAGCTGCCGCCTTGGCTTGAGTTTGCAATTCTCCTAAAGGATTCGGGAGATGCAGGAGCATTCAGGGAGGATGGTAACACTTGAGGGAAGGCTAAGTTCAATTAACATCACAGCGCTTTCTATCCTACTCTATTCACCTATGTCGCTATAAACATAATATATACACAATTTGCCGACGTTGCCGGCTCGCGTTACATGTGGGTTATTATCCTGTAGTGCACCTTAGTTCTACTCCTGTCACCCTGCTATTGGGTATCCTATACTTCTGTCTTTCTTTCTCTAAAACCTAGTTCATCTAGTTTTCACTTTCTTTCCCTTGGGGTTTGCACTTTAATATTATCACACTTAATGTCCATGGCTTATATGAAGTAAGTCTACTTACTTGAGCTCATGAGACAGGCGCACGCCATCAACCAATATCTACTCATCGCCATCTTTCTCTCGGCGGTAGCCTCCGGCCGCACACTAATGACAATTAATAATAATAATTTTTTTCTGATCGATTCCTCTAGAGTTTATGTACCCTCTCTTTGCTGACTTGCTGGGTTCCGGGGGTGTATTCGCCCGCCCATCCTGACGTGTGAATTTGGGTCGGTGTGGCCCACTCATTGGCTGTTTATCGAAAGGGGGTTGGCTCTTTCAGGTCTACCACCCTCTCCGACTCAGCAATTTTCCCATGGCCTAGTTCTTTATGTCCCACTTCATATAGCCTCTTCCTCAATGTCAGCCTTATTACGCTGTCACGCTAATATTCTGATTACGAAGCTATTGCCTGTTACACTTCTTTGCAAACCCAAGCTTCCTGGTACATTTCATTATTTATATTTCTTAACTTAAAGTCTAGATACCCTTATTCCAAATTACCCAAAAAAACATATCTACTTGTACATAACCCTTGGGGCATAACATTTGGAAATATAATAAATTAAATAAATCAGCACTTTCATTCAGAACGAGCCACTACCGTTTTCACCCTCCCTCAAGCACATTTCTACCTTGTTTAGTTTCTTGGAATTGCGCCTCCCCATATCAAACTCTTATGATGATGGGTGTACAGCTGGATAATGCTTACGAACATGGAACCCACATTCAAGTGAAATGTATGACGTGACGATTGTGATGGTTTATGTTCAAGTGTATATACTTCCTGATGAGGACCCAGAAATAGGGTCGAAACAGGTAGTGAGTATGAATAAAAATACTATTAATACAAGACAGTTGTGTTGATGGTATTATAATAATTACGCCACTGCAGTAAATTATCAGAAAACACACTTCTGCCTTTTGTATGACGAAAAATATTTGCTTATTTTCTGAGATCATAAGGTAGAGCAATAAGCCCAGAATTACAACAGAATGTAAGAAACTTACATAGCAAATTTTCGGTCTCTCTTATTTGCTTACCACACTGAAACAGCGCATCACTTGCTGCTAGTCAAGGTACCTTGAATGCAAATGTGCTGTCAGCATAATATGAAATATCGTGATAGTCCATGGGTTGCGCTGGTTAGGCGATGTTAACTTTAACACAACTCAAAGAGAAACATAAAGTTCAAAAATAAAATATATAACTTAAAACTAAATGTCACTTTGATTTTTCCTCAACAGCAATTGAATTGATGGTGTACCACACGAAGGTTCAGATATCAGTTGAAATGAGAGAATGTTATATAGTTACATGTGGTCCGTGTTTCAGGTACATATATGTGTGTCATGCACCGATGGCACGCACTTGGTGTACTATGCCCCGGGTGCTGAAATGTGTGGGCATTATTGCTCTGCTGGCCATGTTGCATCAGTCCACCCGCTTCGTGGACCGGGTCTACGAACCACTGGAAGTGCTGTGGGACGGCGATGAGAAAGTGACGGTGTGCCAACACAACTGGGCTGACTGGGTTATCTACATCAACCTTGACGTGTACTTCACACTATACTACTGCTTCCGCGTGGTGTTCGTGCACGCTGTGCCCTGCGTGTCGCTGGTTGTGCTGAATGTTCTGCTCTTCCGTGCCATGCGAGAGGCACAAATCAAGCGCGAGAAACTGTTCAAGGAGAACCGCAAGAACGAGTGCAAGCGACTCCGGGACTCAAACTGCACAACCCTCATGCTCATTGTCGTGGTGACAGTCTTCCTCCTAGTGGAAATCCCACTTGCTGTTGTCACTGTGCTTCACATAATCTCGAGCAGCGTCACAGAGATCCTGGATTATTCCATTGCTAATGTGCTCATCCTTTTCACCAATTTCTTCATTATCGTTAGCTACCCCATCAACTTTGCAATCTACTGTGGCATGTCTCGACAGTTCAGAGAGACTTTCAAGGAGCTCTTTGTGCGCGGGACTGTCACTGCTCGCAAGAACGGGGGTAGCTCCAGATACTCCCTTGTCAATGGCCCTCGGACCTGCACCAACGAGACTGTGCTATAATGCTTTGTGTGAAACATACGCTTCCGCTTGTGCACCCCTCATTGAATTGTGTTTGGTGCTACATTGATGAAAAGTAACTGTTTGGTGGAGGGAGACAGCATCTCAAAACAGTCATCACATCACTTTAATTTACCATCACACCGTGATCAGTAACTCAGTGGTTGAGATGGCTTGTCAGAATCTCAAATGGGAAAGCAACTTTCTCATGGTGACTTAAGCAAAACACATACTTTCTATGATGTTTTAATTGACTAAAGAGCGTGTTCTGTCACTGTAAGGTCCTTGACTTCAGCATGGTTTGTGTCAGGGTTATCATTTCATATCAAGGAAAAAAAGGGTGAACTTTTGTTATTTCTTACACATGAAAATAAACAGTGCTAGTGTATTGTAATTTTATCACAACGTACCACAGCAGATCCTATGCTGAAAGAAAATACTTCTTACAAAAATAAAGACAAAGCTGACACATATGACATCAGAATACAAATGTTATGTCCTTTGGGAGCTATGACTGTATGCCTAACGACAAGTTTTTATATATGAAGATCTGACAAACTTCATCTAAAAGGCATTCATTGAACATAGTTCCAATATATGTCAACATAATCAATGAGGAATTTGATGTATTAGAAGATAATATTTTGTTGGTCTGCTGTAGCTGTGAGAACAAAGACTTACATGCAGCTTGATATTGTGGTGTTCTTTTTGCATTTTGGTAGGACTAATATGAGCCTACAAATGCTCAGACCGGGAAAAACATTTCAACATCAAATTCTATCTCTGTTTTGTCCCACTGATTGGACAATGACATCTTTGTGACCTGTGTCAGAAATGGTTGCAATCACCAACTTTCCGCCTGCCCTCATCTCCACATGCATTCAGAACTCTTTTTTTGAATATCATCGTTCTCAGCATGAAGAAAGGCGTATTTGCATGTAAAACAAACAGCCATAAATCAGAAACAGAATTACCTGTATATGATGTGACTAGCTCCTCATTAATCAAACTTTTCAATGTTTATTTTGTCATAACACTTCAGGGATGGTAGTCATAATATTATTAGAGGAAGAAAATGTTGTACATTATGAAAAATAACTTAGTTTCATCTTAACCTCTAATTTGCAATTTAATTATTTTATTACTTGCTAACATCACAAGGCAACAGTATGTTTTCCTCTCTACCATGCAATAACTTATGAACCAGCGCTGCTACCGTAAGACATGTATCACTAATTTCTTGCTTTAGTTTCTTCCACAAAGAGGAAGCAGTGGCAATTCAGTCTTTTGAGGTCTTCTGACTTGGAAGCAAAATTATTTTTTATCAGATTTGTAGGTCATGCTTCCCCCTCTCCTCCCCTCCCCTCTTCCACTCCTTATCCTATTATTATTATTATTATTATTATTATTACTACTACTACTACTACTACTACTATTTATAATCACAAGCATCATCATCAAATAAGTGAGTATCAGCTCCTTAATGAGTACTTTGCTGCACTGACTTAATTTCTGTAATCCCTCTTAACCAGTAACAAAATGTCTTAGTGTCCCATCACTTAACAATGCTACATCAGTTAGGAAATGTATGCATAGTGTAAAGTAGAGTAAAGGTATCCCTGTAACAGGCCGTGAAGGCCCATAGGGTTGTGAGAAGTTGAGGTTCCCACATTTTCTAGACAATCAGCTCATAGATGGCGGCAAGGTTGTCAGCCTTACGCACCGGCCACCCTTTACCCCAAGAATGTTCCTGGCACTCGTTTCTGTTAGAGGCTGAGTCGACCCCAGGGCCATAGTGCAGCTGGAAGGATTAGGTCAATTGAAAAAAATCCAATGACATCATCGGGACTTTAACCCACGACCTTCCTGCTTGTAGCATAGTGCCTCAACCAACTACGCTACCGCGTGTATGCATATTTTGCATATTTTTCCTCACTATCTCGAAAACTGTTAATGTTATGAAGAAGAAGAAAAGAGTATACCTGGACATACCAGGTGTGTTTCATTTCAATGTACAACTTCAGTTTAAACATTTTTTGTTTCAGTAAATGGCATCGGGAAGTAACGCTCAAGATAGGCATAGAAACATCTGTAGTTCTCCATGTAACGTGCCTGTTATTGTTTTCTGATTATAACTAAATCTGGAGTGTGTAAACAAAGTTTCATAAAGCTCCAAAATATAAAATTTAATTAAAATCTGTTCAGTGATTCTTGCTTTGTTACATGTGGACAGAGAGCTGGATATCACAAAGAGAATATAAGCATTCTTTGTAATTTTCTTTGAGAACATAACAAAACTGAAATGTTAGTCAACTTAATTGGAAAGGTAATATACGTTTACTTAACTTCATGTAAACATAAGCAACATAAATTGGTGAATATAGCTGTAGGAGCCAGTGCCAAGTACATGAGTACATACATGATACACATAATACACTCATGTATGAAAACCTGGCCTTGTATAGGCAGTTTGAGCCTTTGGGAAACGGTAAGAGAACCAATGGCAGAGCAGCCACTGTCTGCATACATTGTACACATCTAGTGAAAATGTTAATTCTTCTCGTGAGTGTTCCCAACCGATTCTGGGCACACCCAGCCTCCTATCCAATATGTACTGAAGGTTCTTTCCCTGGGGGCAAATTGGCAGAGGCTTGAAGCTCACCACCAAGAAGCTTCAAGTTCTTTATCCTTTCCTAAATTCTTTAAAAAGGTTACTCTCCTAACATTTATTTCATTACAGATAAGTATACATGAACAGACATGCTTATCTTTGTCCCTGCAGAAACTGCCATTTTATAAGGTTCAATATGTCTATGTAAAATTTTATCCTTGTGTAACCAATGTTCAGAAAAGCATAAAATATCTGGCTTTAATACCAGTGACCTGAGCAATGCATTTAATTTCAATAGTTTATTTCCCAGACTTTGTACATTATGATGTAAAATACTCAAATACTGTGTTTTATCAGATCATCCACTACTTGGAGAAAATACAGATTCTAGCAGGGGATTTACCATAAAAAATCCTTGTTTCCTTTTCAAGGTTGATGTCTTCCTAGTTTTCTATTAAATACTTCCAACTTCATAATTTACACATGAGTTAGGTGCAAGATCATGTCTATGGGGAACATTTAGCACAATAACATTAGTATAATCATGTGAACTTACAAAGTCATTCAGCACACAAATACCCATGTTCGTCTCATTTCTCCCAGCACCCGTACTAAACAAACATCTCACTTAGTTAAAGTTTTCAAATCCAATATCGAATAAATGGTCACAGGGGTGTGGAAGGTAATTACACTGCCAATTAACTGGCAAGATTGGGACTTGAACATCCTTTTATAGGATCTCAACTAGCATGTGGCATTTCACCAGGGACTGACTACCAAGAAAGCTCTCAGGGACTGGACAAACACAGGCCACAAGAAATACTGGGAGTAACAGGACATGCAAAGTGATTCCTAGAAGGACTCTCTACCAGAAGAACTAAAGAAATTTTAAACAGAAACAAATTATGGGGGGGGGGAACAGGTCTACTAACAGGATGTTGTCACCTGAAAGGACACCTTTTCAGAATGGAAATAACCAGTAATCCCACTTGTGAAATATTCCTGGAAAAAAAAATAATCAGCTGCACATTCCCTATGTTATTGCGAGGCTATAGCTTACTTAAGCTTTTGCCACCTGGGACACTACTTTATGGAGCCAGGTGACTACCAAGATGCCCCCCTAAGTATTAAGTACACTTCATTTGAAGTGTAAGATTGCTGAAAGGTTAAACATAGGGAGATGCGCTATAGATCATGATGGTTGCAGTGCAAGGACTGGTCAAGTTCTACCCCATATTCATTAATTCATTGATTCATTCAGAGGGTCAAACAATAAGCCAAGCAAACAGTAAATACTCTTTGATCATGAAGTTGGAGGTAGATCTTCCCTCTTAAATGTCAGTAATCTTTTGCCAAAGTACACAGCATGACTTCCAGAAGGAAGTACTCTTCTCACAAATTTAAGTTCACATTCGGGAAAGGAGCAGCACATTTAGAGCAAGATTGTATATGCATGACCATCACATGAGACCTGCACAGCTTGTCTATTTCATGAATTAATCTCAAACAAACATGTAATCTGTCCTGAAAAGAAACCTGCTCTGTTTCCGAACATAGGGTGTAGAGCCCAGTGTTCTGGTCATAAGGTCATTAAGGGTTGCTTCCTACATTGGATGAGCTCCCTCAATATTAAGGCTTTTTTGCATCAGTAATTCCAAAACTAAACATACATATATTCTTTTAAGATAAGGAAGGAAGAAAGAACACATGTCCAGAGAGTCCCTGAGGACATTAGCAGTGTGCATGAAATATCCATTGTTGTGCTTAGGTCGGTGTGGTAAAATAGTGCCACTCTAATCCTCATCTTACACAGAATAGTTTTACAACTGAGATTATTCTCACACAGATCAAATATTAAGCTATGGTATGAATAAAAGTATGGTCTTCAGGTCAAGAAACATGTTACTATTATGACGATAGGTCCTCTTACATAAGTACTAAGCCATGAAAGCACACAAGGGCTAGGATGTAATGCTCTGTGTGTAATATAAATTAGTATTAGGTTCGGCTGCAGAGCCAGCTTCACCGAGTCACCAGTTTGTATTTAATAGAAGAATGGGTGGGGTCTAGAGCAATTTAGGACACAGTAGTAGTGAAGAGAACAATCCTGAACCTGAAACTGGAGTTTCAAGCCTGGTAGCCTGTAATTTTTCATGTTACTAACTGAGTTATGATGGTTGATTTCACATGGAGGTACTTTACAATTTAGAGCTTATTAAAGAATACAGAAGGCTGATATAGAAAAATAAGTTATGCTCTATAACTTATTACATAAGTGTAATCAAACAAGAGCCTTGATTTCTAAATTATAATTGTAGGTATTGTCTCTGATATGTTACTGGTAATCATGAAACCAGTGAGAGCAATCCACTATAATAGGATAGGAAACTGAAGATCAGCCATCATTGTAAGATATGAAAGACACATACATACTCAACCTGAGGCTGTATTCACATTTTTGACTTTGCCAAAATATATGACCTTGCTTATGAAAAGGCCTCTGTGCAAATTGAACCATGCAATCCCATTGCCCACGTGACATTATGGTCCTCAACACAGCATATGTAAGTTCTTTCTGAGTTTTGGACTTCATTGCACAGTAGATAATAAATAGCCCACTGAAACACAAAAATTTAAGCTGGATTATGTTGAACATTGAGGTGGATGTGAGGGACATCTGGTCAGTATGCTAATAAAGAAGTTACTTGTCTACTGCTACTTCACACTTTTCATGCCATGAATACAACTGCTGCTTCTTGGTGTGTAGCATTATCTTCTTTTTCAGTTTGAAAAAAATATATGTACATACAAAAATGGTCTAAGGAATATCCATCCAGCCCTCTGTAGCACATTCTTATAAACATCTTATTCTGTGACAGCTTCTTAGTCTTCTAGAATTCTATTGAACAATCATAATTGGTTGATTACTACTGAATTTTGTTATCAATGAAATGTAACTTATGCTGCCATTTCTCAGCACTTCAAATGAATTATGCTGCAGACAGAATTTATAAATTACGTATCATACAAGTACAAATCAGAAGGGCATCATTCGATTGAAATCAATCTTAGCTTAGAAAGGGCTAATTAAAATTGTCAATATTTGGATTCTGCAAAAACCTTACACTTATCTAGCTCAACAATTCTACAGAGCCTCACCACATAGATGGGGAAGTTTTTTGGGGTTGACTGTGGAGAGGTTAGGGTGTAGCATTAAGGTGTTAAGTCACTCAGAACATGCAAAATACTCCAAGAATTTAGCTGTCTCATACTTGTGACTAGGATTGTTGTACTAGTTTGATATCATCCCACAAAAAGAAAAAAGAAAACATTGCCTATTAGGAACCTAATAAATATCACAACTAAGTACATCTAATTAGCCTTCCTTTTCTATATATTTGTGCCACCAGGATTTTTTTCCACAAATGAATTAATTTGTCACTGTATGAACAAAAATCTTTATGGAGTCATTTATATCATAATAATCAGTACTAATGAAAAATTAAAATATGATAAACTCAGTCAATCATAGAAACTTTCAACCAATTTTTGATAAGCCAATCAGTGTTAAGAACTGGAACTGAGCCCCCAGTGACATCTAAACTCGGATTGGCTGATCATTTCCGACGGAAAGTGTGATTGCATCATTGTTATTGTTGTTTCAACCTACAACCTGATTGTATGTACTGAGCTGTGAAAATGAGAGACCTGGAAGATGAACAGTACTGTGCATCTGTATGCAAAGTTTTATGTATTCATGTACTGTACATTTGTCCACAACAACAGGATATCATACAAAATAAATTATATGTCATGTGCAGCCATTTCTATTCACCTTTCTTTCCATATCTTTGTAAGCTGAGTTGCTCTGCTGTTCTCTCTCTTGATCTCCTCCACTTCTCCTTCTAATTGGTTGGTGGTTCTGCTGGTGTTATACAGATTCAAATGGACATGAGGTAATTAACATGAATTGTAAGCAGAAAAGAATGGGGATGGAGTATTCTGTAATCCTATTGTAACGTGTTTGCGTTACTGATCCCACTTCTGACACCAGTTGTTGCGTATTGAGATTGAATCTCGTCGGTCACGTGTGTAAGTCCAGATCCCACTTCTGACACCAATGTAACGTGTTTGCGTTACTGATCCCACTTCTGACACCAGTGTAACATATCGGGCGTATATCGCGACAAATAACTTCACGCCGTATTTGATGTAGCGAATTTTATTTCACATTCGCACTTACAATCACCCAATTGACAGTTTTATGATTACTGCTATCTGCAGTATCACAAATACTACACTCCAAATGCCACAATACAACTGACTGGTTGCTGGCTAACTCGGAACTAACTCGGAGGTAGCTCGAGGACTGACTCGGAGGTAGCTCCAGGACTAACTGTGAATAGTCTTCGCTGCGCCTCATGTAGCCTCGATCGGACAATACAGAAAACGGCCATGTAATAAGCACCCTTGTTGCCTGGCGCTGTGTTGCTAGCAACGCTAGCGGTAGTAACCGCTGTTACTACCGTAACAATCCTGTTGCATCACCGTTACGTTACCGTGCGAAGGAGGGGGAGGGGAGCGCTGACTCACCCGCCGCGTCACTGCTGGTGGGGGGGGTTCTCCTTTGCGCAACATGTCACACTATGTTATATTTAAGCATCCTGTTGCACTATACACTTCTATATGTAACAATACAAATGCCATCATGAATGCAACAATTTATTTGGTTGTAGTTCTTTGTCTTTTCTTCCTCTACACTACATGTTTCAGCCACAACCAGCCATCATCAGGTGTATTTTTCACTACGTAGCTGTCACACTGCACACAATCTAAAATATAAAACACCAGCCTGTCAGTTTTGTTTTAAATCTCGCCAACATACGCTCATCAATTTCATTTTAGAATTCTAATTTAAAATTTTATAACTTTTAAAATTCAAAATTTAAAGTTTTAAATCACAGGGATACCCGCTCTGTGTCCATATGTGCTGCAGCGGCTATTTCTTTTTTTCAGCACCGTTCACGTATTATTCTGTGCAGGCTCCCTGTGGTGTGTCGCTGCTCATCTTTAATACGCTACTGTCTGGCGCAGACAGGGTATCCCTGTGATTTAAAACTTTAAATTTTGAATTTTAAATTTTAAATTAGAATTCTAAGATCGAATTGACGAGTGTATGTTGGCGAGATGGCCAGTTGCAGCCGAAACATGTAGTGTAGAGGAAGAAAAGACAAAGAACTACAACCAAATAAATTGTTGCATTCACGGCGGCATTTGTATTGTTAAGTATAGATTCTGTAATCCATTACCAGGCGCTGTCCTATTTGTCTGTAGAGTCTGAGGAAAGCCAAGAAAAACCTTACATACGTGTATATTGTATTTAAGCATTCTATTTCACCAATTTAATCACTAGCAATATATGGTTCAGGTTCTATTTGAGATTATAATTGAGTCTAGCGTTGCGTTGGAGAAGATCAACCACAAATCCCAGAAATAAACACTAATACTGGTGAAATTATTGATTGAAAAGTATAATACTAAAAATGAAAGTTAAACTTTCATTCTTTTATATTAGACTTACAAATTTCATAAAAATATTTGAGAAGAATAAATTAGTTATTGTACTGTACAATGCTGGACTAAATTTTATACGTACTTCAGATGTTTTGATTTAAAAATTATTAATTGTTTGAGGAATCTTATCAACATCATTGGCTAACTCAGCCACTTATTTAACACCAGGAATATTATTAACCACTCAAATAGCAGAAATACGAATATGACATGCTAAATTATATTAACTACTGCGTTCTTATTGTGCTTGTCATCACTGATTATCGGGAAATAATCCACCGTTATTAATTTCTTGTCAGTTATAAATACCAAAATTAAAATCATAATACATACAAAATTCATTTTCGTTTTTAGCTTGAAATTCAAACGCATTATAACCGATTTCCTATTCTTCAATTTCCTGATATTGTAAATCATACTTATTTTTTAAATTACTATCATGAAAACATAACCTTCATATGAGAAATATCATAATTATTATAAACTGAATAATCATAATTAAATAATTCACCATATTTAGTTGAATAAAATATATTTTTATAAGCAGAATACCAATTAATATCTAATTTATTATATTTATCTGAAAAATAAAACCGTCTCTGTGGTCTATCTAGTGGTCAGAGTTCCTGGCTACAGATCCAGAGGTCACGGGTTCGATTCCCGGCACTACCAGATTTTCTGGGAAGTAGCGGGTCTGGAACGCGGTCCACTCAGCCTAGTGAGGATAATTGAGGAGCTATTTCAATGAAATAGCGGCTCCGGTCTAGAAACCCAAGATTAACAGCCTTAAGAAGGGAGCAGTGTGGCGTTTTGCGATATGGAGGACATCCCCTCCCCCGCCACCTGTAACATGGCGGCATCGGAGTGCTGTCGCTACTATGGTAAGGGCCAGTCAACACTTTGCCCTCCTCCCCCGCGGTGACGTGGCAGAGGAGCGGCTGTGTCAGGCAACAATTGCCGCGGTGACGTGGCGGGGGAAGCCGCGGTTACCGCACAGCAGGAAACAACTCTAGACAGCGTTGCCCAGAAACACCTGTAAACAGGCGACATGGCAAAAGTGAAGCGAGGCGCTTTCCGTTGTCTGGCTGAGGATTTATAAGAGAACCACACTACCTAAGGAGTCAGTTGAAATATAGCAGCCGCCGAAGACAGTTGACACATAGCAGCAGTCCCGGGAAGAAGACCCGAACGTGTGGTTAGAAAACCTTATGTGATAGTGTGCGATAACTGAGAAGTCAGCCAGTGAAGACGTATTGTGTGACTTCAAGATTTTATGTGTGCCGTAGAATAGTTATCTAGGGAGTGTGTAATTCACAGAGACTTGTATAGCTCCCGTATTGTACTGTGAATAAGTGAAGATTAGTGAGGACAGATTGAATTGATTAGTGTGTAGTGTTTGTAAATTGCGTAAACCCGTAACAGTGTTATAATTAATTGTAGTTACGATTTGTAAGTTGTTAAATAAACCAATTAACGATCTGAACTGCGTCTTCAGTAGCAAAAAAACGTTACATTTGGTTCCCCGGCGGGGAATCTAACCCCGGTCTCCCGCGTGACAGGCGTTTTTTGCTACTGAAGACGCAATTCAGATTGTTAATTGGTTTAATTGGTGGCATCCCCCGCCACGTCACCGCGGCAATCGTTGCCTGACAGCCGCTCCTCTGCCAAGTCACTGCGGAGGATGGGGGCGGAGTGTTGACTGGCCTGTTACCGTAGTAGCGACAGCGCTCCGATGCCGCCACGTCACCGCTGGCGGGGGAGGGGATATCCTCCATATCGCAATACGTCACAATACTATTTTTAATATCTCCAGTGATAAAATGGATTTGACTGATCAGGTTGCAAAACAAGATCTGTTTAACTTAACTTATGTATCTATATGATCTTTCCAAGTTGAAAAATTGTATATTTTTAGTCCCAAAAACGATACACTAGAATTGCTTGAAATTTGGTTGTTTAGACCTGAATATCCAACGTTTTGCTATTTCGTGTTTGAAATTATAAAAAAAAAAAAGTTTTTCACAATTCATTGTGAACTGATTTGTTGCGAATCATTCATTAGTTATATCAAATTATTTATTTTGATTTTTATGTTTGTAGGATCATTGTCGGATATAATAATGCTAGTGTCACCCGCACACAAGATTGGGTTAGATACCTGTAGGTCACATAATTTTTGGCAAGTTGATAATGTTGATTATATTTTTGTCTGTTGTAATTTTCATCATAACACAAGGAACCATTTTCTACAACTTTTACGCGTTGCACCAAAATAGGGAACCGTATTGAGATTTAAGTTAACTTTATCGTATTTATTATATACACTACCTGATGATGGTCCCATGAGGACCGAAACATGTAGCAGTAAACAATAAAATTCGATCTATATGACATTGATTTTAATTGTAATATTATTTTTCTTGTAGTTGTGACACAACGGGAAGCACAATATAAAAATAAGCACTCCAGCGTTTGAATAATTGTCATTAACTGTATAGCCTGATTATTATTTTTACTTTGAACTGGGCAGTACAGATACTTATAATTGCCAGTGCCGTCAGAGACTCTAGTCATATGTCATCAGCATTTTCCCTGTTCAGGTTGTCCAAAGCTGAAGCGTATGTCGCGTAACACAGCCCTCAGGGAATATTTTCCACCAAGGAAGCTTATATTATTATACCCGGTATCCTACAGAACGCTCCCCAAAGTGGCCACTTCACCTGCATATGCTAATGTTATAAATGTGATTGTTTGTTAAGTTAAAAATTTTTTCTTCGAAGAAAAAATTAACTTCTCAGATCGCTCTCATAAACTTGGAATTCCGTAAAGATGCCTCTTATACGTGAGCAAACTGCACACAAACAGTCACATGAAGCTCGATATAAATGCAAATTGTTTAAAAAATGTTCTCCTTCTGTTGTTTGTATTACATAGCATACTACAAGATAAATACATAATCTCGTTACATGCCGAACACCAGTAATGTATTAAAACACCTCATAAAAAAGATCAGAGTGCATATAATTGCCAAAAACAGGAAATACTTTCTAAATGGCATTAGAGCGATTATTATTTTTCGGCCCTCTGTGAGGTCATGGCAGACGGCTGCTCAGTCGTACACACAATAAAAAGAAAAAATGCATTTTATATTTATGAGAAACTGCACAAATTATACACACAGTGCCCTTTCCTCGTTGTTTACTTCTTATAAATGTAATTTAATGGGAGTATCCTCTTTGCAGGGGAGTGGATGACATTATTTGAAGACATAAATACATTGCATGTTTTGCGGAGGTTGGTATTAAATTGTGAAGTCTTAAGCGATTAAGCCGATCCCAGTGGCCGAGCGGTCTGAGGCGTGAAATGTCCGCCCGCTCAAACACTGGGATCGTGGGTTCGAACCCCACTCAAGTCATGCATGTTTGTATTTATTCTGTATTTGTGTTAGGTAGCGGCCTTGCGACGGGCTGATCCCCCGTCCAAGGATGCCAACCGGCTCTCTAAGAAACTGAAGTGTAACGAAGCGTTTCACAGATGACCTATGCCCCGAGTGGGAGGAACATAAGAATAAGAAGAGCGATTAACCATAGGAGCGCCATACTGAGAAACGTCTTTAAACTCACAAGAGTTTTTTCCTTCCAAAGGAGGTTGTGTGTGATGCACTACTGGTTTGACTAGTAGAAGGAGAACAGGAAACGAAGTTCGCACTATTTTTGCACCTGCACGCGAACAATGAACACATCCCGTGCGAGCGCGAAATGCCACATAAAATGAGTGGATACGGTGAATCATTCCTCCTACCGTCAGCCGTGGCCTTCACATAAGCGTGACTGCTGGCATTGGCAGCTAACATACGAGTACATGTAATAAAAATAGTCCTTGACCCATCCATGTTAGATCCATAGATTCTATGAAAACTAGAAAATGTATTTGATAAATTCCCAAAGGACCCTATGAAAATTTTGTTAGGAGATTTCAATGCCAAAGTAGGGAGGGAAGACATTTTCACCCAACAATTGGGAATGAGAGTTTGCATGAAATTAGAAATGAGAATAGAGTTAGAGTTGTAAACTTTGCCACATCAAAAAATCTTACTGTCAAAAGTACAATTTTCCCACATCGTAACATCCATAAATTTACTTGGACATCTGCTGATGGGAAGGTACACAATCAAATATACCATATTTTGATAGATAGGAGACGGCACTCAAGTATACTTGATGTCCGATCATTCAGGGCAGCAGATTGTGATACTGACCACTACCTGGTGGTGGAAAAGGTTAGGGAAAAACTGGCAGTGAGCAAACAAACAACACACAGAGTTCATATGGAGAGGTTCAATCTCAAGAAATTAGTTGAGGTAGAGGGTAAAGAGCAGTATCGTGTTCAAATCGCAAATAGTTTCACGGCTTTGGAAAACTTTTGACACTGAGGTGGATGTTGATAAAACTTGGGAAACTATTAGAGAGAATATAAAAATGTCTGCCAAAGAGAAGTCTAGATTATTATGAATGGAAGAAGCATAAGCCATGGTTAGATGAAGGATGCTCAAAATTATTAGACCAAAGAAAGCAGGCCAAATTGCAATGGTTACAGGATCCAAGCGAGTTAAATGGGGATAATCTGAACAATATAAGACGTGAAACCAGGAGGCATTTCGGAAAAAAAGAGAGGGAATATCTGAAAGACAAAATTGATGAGCTTGCAATGAACAGTAAGAACAAGAATATTGGAGACCTGTATAGAGGAATAAAAGACTTTAAGAGGGGTTACCAGCCTAGCAGTAATTTAGTGAAGGATGAGAATGGTGATCTGCTTGCAGATTCCCACAACATTTTGAATAGGTGGAGGAACTAATTCTCTCAGTTATTGAATGTACATAAGGTCAGTGCTGTTAGGCAGACAGAAATCCATACAGCTGAGCCGTTAGTATCTGATCCTAGCCCTTTTGAGGTTGAAAGTTTGAGAACAGGGTGTTGAGGAGAATATTTGGACCAAAGAGAGATGAAGTGACAAGAGGTTGGAGAAAACTGCATATGATGAGCTTCATAACTTGTCCTCTTCTCCAAGTGTAATTAGAATAGTCAAGTCAAAGAGGATGAGGTGGGCAGGTCATGTAGCAGGAATGGGGGAGAAAAGGAAAGCATATAGGATATTGGTGGGAAAGCCAGAAGGAAAGAGACCACAGGGAAGACCAAGGCATATGTGGGTGGACAGTATTAGAATGGATCTTAGAGAGATAGGATGGGATGGTACGGATTGGATAGATCTGGCTCAGGATAGGGACCAGTGGAGGGCTCTTGTAAACAAGGTAATGAACCTTCGGGTTCCATAAAATGCTGGGAAATGCTTGAGTTCCTGCAGAATTGGCGGATCCTCCAGAAGGGCTCAGCTCCATGAGTAAGTAAGTACTTGACCCGTACGGAGCCCTGAGGCACACCATATTGTATTACTTTCCATTCGGAACAGCACTTATTTCCATTGTTATATAAAATTTCTCTCCGATATCTTCCTCTTAAGTAAGATCTCATACTTTTTTGTGCAATTCCTGTAATTTCATAGAACTCCATTTTTGACAGCAATATGTCATGACTTACGCAGTCAAAAGCCTTCTCCAAGTCACAAAAGATTCCGCTCACTATGCACTGTATGCCATATAAATATTGTCTAATAAATCATAAGTAGCTAATGTTGTCGAGAGATTTTTCCCTAAAACGAAATTGTTGCTTTGCTACTACATTATATTTATTGAAGTGAAAAAGGAGCCGTTTATATTTAACTTTTTCAAGAATTTTTTAAAAAGTTGGAAGTAAAGATATTGACCTATAGTGCGACATGTCAGTTTCATATCCTTTTTTGACATAGAGGTGCTATTTCAGAGTATTTGGAAGGAGAAGAGAATATTCCTGTAGACAGTGATTTATTACATATACATGCTAATGGTGATGATGCAAATGGGGCACTTGCTTTTATTAACTTGGCTGATAATGTAACTAATAAATTGAACTCAATAATCTCATAAACTCGTTATTCTAGTTCATTTAAATCATAAATTAATTGTTCGTCTTTTTCATTATTTCAATTTATAAAATTATCTTCATCAATATTTGATTTATTTTTAGGAAATAATGCTTTTTACATATGAATAAAATAATTTTCTTTATACTTTTCATACATTGTTATTAATTCATTTTTTCAAATATGTCTGTTTAAATTTTCATCATATTTTACAGTAGATAAACATGTTCATGTTAAATTTCATTAATTTCTCTCTGCACCAACTTCGTATAGTGTCACTGTGAGACTGAAGTAAAAAACAACTCTGGTTCAGAAGGTGCTGACAGAATCTGTACAAAAAGAAAATAATCAAAACTGATTACATTAGACAAATCATTAATAAATATAAAGTAATTCATTCTGAAACAATAGAAAACATAAGAGAAAGCAATGAAAGAGTTCCAGAGTAAAGAACAAGTGAGAGTCTGTTGAATTAGGTCTTGCTGCAGAGAACTCACTGGCCTCTTTCCCCCGATGATTTTTGGCCTTCCCCGAGCGGCTTAGTGAAATGCAAGGAATCGTGTGGCCCAAGGCTACATATATTAAAACACTGGCTATTCAACGCGATACTCTCAACGTAACTTGTGGCCGCTGTTAGATCAGCCAATGTTTTTATGACAACTGTTAGAGTGGCTAACTAAATCTACCCCACCAGCTACTGTCTGTCCTGAGAAGCAACTAGCATGGAAGTGAGAAATGATAGTAATTAAGGAGTGCAGTCCTGACCCGTTGATTTCCCTGCAAGTCAAACAGTAGCTGTTGTTCTTGTCTTGAAATGTGTTGTGTCGCCTGTATTGGACTGTGTCTTTGACAGTATCTCCATCAAAATTATAAGTATAAAATTCAGAATAAAGTATCGTATGTTTATAGACAAATGAAAGATAAAATGCTTTTTCTACAGAGTCAGACAATGTCATGTGTCCCATTTGCCAGCAGTCAGTGTTTGTAGAAATTGCACAGGCCCCAGTAACAAAACTTTCAAGGAAAATTGTGACTCATTTGTATGGATTTGTAAGGAATAAAAACTGTGTGAATTAAAATTTATATTTATATTTAGAAAAAGCAAGAAATATTTTTCACTCACTTAAGAAAGTAATTGAAGCAACTGTAACGCAAGTTACTAATTGTCTCATCTAATTGGATCACGCCCCAAATATTTCATAGAAGGTAAATTCATTTAAGGGTGCCAAATTGGTGCTACGAAGCTGGTGTGCCCTTATGAAGGGAAGAATGAGGAAAGACAACCCCACTAGAAACACAGTGGCTTAACGCTCGAATGACCTCACTAACGGCTTCAGAGATCAGGGTTTCACGCCTATGCAATAACATTTCTAATGTATGGCAATAATGTTATTTTGTGTGAATCGGAGAATTGTCACATAAGAAACGTCCGCCTTCAGTGGTGGCTGGTTCTCCTGTGGCGTCTGCTGTTGTGGAAAAACTGAAGCAAAACCGCGACGACAAAATTCATAATTTTCATTACATAATTCTCCAGTAAATATTTTGCCGTAAAACATTAAAACTGAACGAAATTTTAAGACCGGTCACAGCCATTATCAGACTTTATGCATGCCCGAGGATGATATAATAAATAGTTTGTTCTTTCTCTTGTGATGCGATTACCGTAGCACAGAGAGTTCCACTGGCTGCCTCTTCATATGGTGCTGAAAACCTCATCATTACATTCAAAGAAGGGAAGAAAGGAGTGTGGCTGAGAATGACAATGTTAAACGGATTCAGTTGATGTGTCATGGCACCTATATGGGTGCAATATGCGTCTTCAAAGAAAGTGAAAATGAGGTAACTCATATACATGGTACAGTGCGTACAATCAAGTGCGCGCCGCGGCTGCAATTTGCCGTGAGTCATACCACCGCAGAACGGATGCAACTCCTCCCCGCGACTGCAGTGCTCCTACGCCGATGGTTGCATAATCGGAACCCGAGGTTGCATTAAACAGTCAGTCTTTGTCTTGCTGTGGAAGTGGAGTGGAATGTTTACAGCTGTCGACAGACGGTGGAAATGAAGTTCACTATTAAACAGCGTGTGTTTATTGTCGAAACTATTGCAAGGAAAAACATTTACAGAAAATTCGCACGTAGGTTTCGTCAGAAATATCCTGACTCGCCAGTTCCCACAAAGTCGTGTGTAAACAGGCTTCTGAAAAAGTGGCGGGCCACAGGTTCAGTGAGTGACAAGAAGAAGCAATCGAAGAGAACTGT
>NW_019724584.1:842897-865104 GCF_002891405.2 Cryptotermes secundus | reverse complement strand
CCATGGTCGCAATACAGGAAGTGTTTGAAGACAGAATTGTCAGTAGAGGACTGTGGCCTCCCAGATCCCCAGATCTCAGTATTTCTGATTATTATCTTTGGGGCAACCTGAAGCAAAAAGTCTACAAAAATAATCCCCGCAGCATTGATAGTCTTCAAAATGAAATTACACGCGTAATTCATTCAATTACCGTCGACGAACTGCAGAGAGTGTCGCGTAATTTATTTGTGAGATGCGCGGCATGTTTGCAAGCAGAAGGAGGTCACTTTCAGCACCTGTTATAAACCACGGTAAGTTATCTTTTTACTGTATTCTTATAAATGTGTGCATGTAGAGCAACTGATGGACGGAGACTCAGCGACACCACTACACTCACGCTATCGGGGAACGGCACTGCAGTCGCGGGGAGGACGTTCTGCGGTGGTATGACTCACGGCAAATTGCAGCCGCGGCGCGCACTTGATTGTACGCACTGTATAAGAACATTTAAAGAAACGTCAACTTTGTGGAGTTCAAATAAAAACGTGTAATTTGATACATTAGAGACAAGGCCGTATTAAGACTTTCTTAGGACTTAGGCCTTAGGCGCACACACACAATTTTTTGTTGGCCGATAGATGTGCACGACCGTGGAGGCCCAACGACTATCGAGGGACGTGAGCACACATACAATTTCGAGTTGTCCACAGCTACGCCAGTGGGCAGTCGGTCAGTCGCCGCATGGATGTGTACGGTACAGCAGTAGCATGTGCATCATTGTTAAGATTAAGGAAAAAGGAAAGTGGGAATATTGGGTTCACCCTATTTATAGTGAACGTCTGTTAGAAGGAATACTTTACACATTGTACCATGAACTGAGACAATACCCATCAAAATTTTTCAATTATTGCAGAATGAGTGTTGATAGTTTGATGAATTGTTGCTTCTTCTGAAACCTCATATCTTGTACAAGAATACAAGATGGAGATTGGAGTTAATATTTCTAGAATAATTATTGCAAATACAGAGAAAGTAAAAAGGTAAAGTAAAGGTATCCCTGTGACGGGCCGTGGAGGCCCATAGGGTTGTGAGATGTTGAGCTTCCCACATTTTCCAGACAACCGGCTCATAGATGGCGGTAAAGGCTTGGTTAATTAAACGAAATAACCTCTCGCATATAAATTTACTGAAAGATTTAACTCTAGAACCGGGTGATTGGTACAGTTAATTAAGGGTGGACAATGAGATTTCCTTACACCTTCTTCATTTGGTAGCGCCACATATCAGAGAGAATGATAGTGCAATGCAATCCAAATTGCTGACACTGTGTCTGGGAAGTTCTTGATCCGTTACAAACAAATGGGCATCGTAGTACCATAAACTTGGCGTATAATTACCATCTGTTCCATTGCCAGACTTCTGAGAATCCTTGACTTTCTTGAGTTCTTTCCGAAAACAACTTCGTAGTGAATTCATTTTTTACCACTGCTTCCTTTGTTGCTTCGGGATCAATTTCCGATAACTTAACTCGTAACTGTTCATTGGCAAGATTTTTTTTTATCAGAGTACTCTTTACTTTTGATCTTCCAAAAACACGGATTACTACGATACAGCTGAATGAATTCGCTCAAAAATGCTCGGGGTACGATTCTGAAGTCCGACATATCGAAGTTCACAGTTGGAACGACTAGTTAAAACTGTAGGCCCCACACACACTCCAACTTGCTCGCAGACATGCCTGTACACGCACAGAAAAAAATCAGTCGCTGACAGATTTACTTAAAAAAATTCTACCACAGACGTCTTACCTGACGCCGTAGAACTGCGCAGGCAAAACGGACGCTAAGACGGACCGTCTATGGGGCCCTTTACATCAACATTTCACGGATCTTTCGCACCTGGCAGATCATTTATCATCTGCCGGGCAGTGAACCTGGCACACGGATATAAAACTCCACTGTATTGCATGAGCGGCCGGGGGCCCTGTTCAGTGTTTGCAACAGACACAAAATTGTCGGTCTGGGGCTATGTCTACTGGGCTAGGCAGTGCGGCAAATACCAACTGGACTATATTTTATCACCAAAATTCAGTGCAGGTTGTTGCTACGTGCAGTGTGCATGCGACAGAGCTACAGAGCTGGCAGCATACATAAACTGTCTTCAAGGCTGTTTTATTTTGCAGTAGCCTTGACTGTTTCTAAATCCAGCACGAGTTGCTTCTTTGGTTCTGGACATCCGTTCTACACACCCTTGGCTTCTCACATGAATGGAGAACCGGGCACGAGCGGCGTCGCACTGAGTCAAATGCAGAAGTAATCTGGCTTAATCCCACCCAGCCTGACTAAGGTTCATCGTGCTTTTCCCCAGTCCACCAAGAAAATGGCGAGTACTGGCTTAGTGATGTTCGCTTCGTCTCATCTTTCCCGCTCTATAACTCGCAACCATCCCACACTACATAACACAACTGATACTGCCTCGTCAAGTGGACAAATTACTAAGGCCAACTGAGAACAAAGCGAAATTCGCAGTAGCGGCGCCCGGGTTCACCGCTCTAATCAGACAAATTTAATCAACTGTCCAGTCCAGCAAAGTGCAGCTGGTCCTCGCCAGCACAGTCGTTATCGGTTTCTAGCCCTGTCGAGACCCATCACCTAATTTATGTTCGTGCCAATACCGTTTATACGTATGCTTGAAATTGGGGCCTGCTCTTCGACGAGAGGAGGGGTTTGTCTTTCTGTGTAGGGGCCACATTTGTTACACTGTAAACTCGCACGAGTGCATCCGCACTCACGCAGAGTCCGCATAAGAGCATCTGTACTTTGTGGACACCATACAAGCTTTGTCACATTACTACAATGAGCAGTTCTTACGCAAGATGCACACAACAGAACTGAAAGCGCCTCAGGTTCACGTATTGCGTTTTATACTTCATAAGGATTGGTAAATGAATCCTTACGGTTTGCATCTTGTTGTATGTTCGATAATCGTGTAAATTTGGTCGTCAGTACAACATAAAAGTATCTTCAAGATGAAGACACGGTATCACTATTGTTTACTTTTTATGTGAAGATATACGCTACGTGTTTTGACCTTTTCTAGGTCATAATCAGGCGAGTTACAAAAGGAAAAAGTTCTTGATTTAGTCGTCTTAATATGGATCCACATTTTACAGCCTGTTAGTGAACTAATGACATAAGCAAAATCCTAGTGATGCGCTGTTCTTGTCTACAGTTACAAATAATTAGAGCCCATTATAGGAATTTTATTATTTAGTGTTAATAAATTTGTTAATGTAATGTGTCTTAAAATTGGTTCAAAGGTTATTACAATTTTTAAAATAATTTTTAAGTTAAATAACTCGTCGAATGATACGTTTAGTTCTAAGTTTATTTCTAAAAGTAGTCTTGAAAACTGAAGAGTTTAATGTTGTCGTTGAGATGGTGGTTGTTAGTAAATCATGTAGGTGTGCTTCTTCTAACCTCATGTAAATGATTATCTTAATATTTCCTCCTGTATCCGTCGCAGATAATTTTGTCTGTGTGGTGTTCCCACAATCTCACCCTGCTGACCGGAAACTTTCCTTCCTAGGACGCACGGCGCGGGAGACATTATCACGGAACGTTCAAGCGTTAATGAAGCATGAAACAAGGGTTGCTTGCTCAATACTTACGTGTTTGTTATGAGAGCAAAAGTTTTGCACGGTCTCCAAGTTAAGTGTCAGTAGTAGTTCGCTAGGCTAAACTGTAAAGTTAAATGCTTGATAAACGTGAAACATAGCACATGAGGATAATCGCAACTGGAGTGATAATAAATGACAAACTTTCATATCCGACGAACGATATTTTACAGCGAACGCTCAAGCACCGCCGTTTTATGCACTCTCGCAAAAATTTCGGAAAGTATCTATTAGCTTTATCATGCTTTCCCCTCTGTATGTCTGTCTGTCTGTCCGCAGGAAACGACTAGGTTCCCACTAGATGGACATTCTTGGTAGTTTATAATTGGGGGGGGGCACGCGGTAGCGTAGTTGGTTGAGGCACTATGCTACAAGCCGGAAGGTCGCGGGTTCGAGTCCCGATGAAGTGGATTTTTCAATTTACCTAATCCTTCCATCCGCACTATAGCCCTGGCGTCGACTCAACCTCTAAAAGAAATGAGTACCAGGAATCATCCTGGTGGGTACAGCCCGGGTATTTAGAACTGACAGTCCTCCGACGCGGAGTAGGAGAAGTATTGGTAGTGGCGGGGAGAGCTCCAGCCTGCCGACAAGTGTGGCGGGGACTGCAGTACAGGCGTTCACAAAAGGAAATAACTTCGTACCTCATTGTGTTGCATAGTGTTGGTGGTTAAGTCTCGTTGATGTTCACACATCCGATGTTAAGTTTTATGTGCCGAATGGCAGACTGTTATGCACTATACACTGTTTGTTATACACTTTTCACTGTTATATACCTGAAGAGTTTATTTACATATTATACAGGTTTATTCTAAAGGGGCAATCCGCATAGATATCATCTCCACATGCCTGTCCTTCCTCGTCACCTCCAGGTGAATCGGAGCTATCATCAAAACTGTCATCATTATCACCGCCAACATGGAAGACGAACTCCCATCCTGCGTCCAAAAGGCCTTCCCGTGACATTAATTGTTGCTCAATGTTCCTTACATGTTAGCACCTACGTTGCCATTCTTCTGCAGTTATGGAAGCCAATTTTTAGTCTGCCAGTTTAATGATGTCATCCATCTTAAATGTGGTATTGTTTTGAGCAACCCAATTTTTTACGGTGGCCCATATTAACTCAATTGGGTTGAGTTATGGGTGATATGGAGGGAGTCGTAAAATATTGTGATTGTGTTCTGCAAAGATTCCATCTATTTTACAGGAGTGGTAGGATCACATTATATACGTCTGGATTCCGCAATGATGACAAATCAGTGTTATTGAAGATAATAGGTGGAAGGTGATATTTTAGCCAGGATATCATAAAATCTCTTCTTGAATTTGAGTTAGAGGCTCTGTTTAGTGGTACATTACAGTAGGGAGCATTAGATTTTCCTTTATGGGGTGTCGAAAAGGAAGTGGAAGCCCCAGATTCGGTATTTTTTGTTTCTCGTATTATTCTTCTGACACTACTTTCCGATACACCTGTTGCTTTTGCTACTTCCACTCCTATGTCCCTCACTGTAATTGTTGGCCCATCGTCTTTCATATACTTATATATACATTACTAACAATTTCTCTTGATTGTGAATGCAACATTTGTCAACTCAATTTACTTCGTGTAGGTGGCATGTTAAAGGAGATAGAAAAATGTACAAATATACAATAAACAAGAAAATAAAATAAACAATAAAATAAAATATTAATACAGTAAATAGTAATACACTCAAATACGACTCCAAGAGTCAAAACTTTTTAACTTGACTGTACAAGGAAGAATGCTTTTAACTGAACTTGAGACGTCTGCTCGCACTGACAACAAATGAATGACTAATCACAACACCCCTCAACTTTCACGAATGGACCTGCCCATCCACTGCGCAGCTTTTCCTGGACTGTCACTTCTAAATACCTGGGCTGTAAAGGGCGGCCGTCGCGTAAGGCTAACAAACTTACCGCCGTCTGTGAGCCGATTGTAGAGACAAAATGTGAGACCCTCGACGTCTCACTACCATATGGGCTTCCAGGACCTGTTACAGGGATAGCTATAATGGGAAGTTTTGTTACAATGTGTGGATTAATTCGGTTTTAGCTGAAATCGGGCCAAAATTACTGACATTTGACACGAGGACACACGCGTATTTTGTTAGTACCTGTCTCTGTCCCCTACTCCACTGACAAAAGTACACTGAAGCTGCCATGGTCAACACACAGCAGTGCCACTGTCTGATATCTGTTCCGAAGTGAAACATCTACCGTTTCTAAGTTAATTTCGTCATGGAATTGTTAATATGACTTTAACATGCAAACGATTTCCTATAAGGACCCTCACTCACAGGTACTAGGGAACTATTGAAACCAAACAGAAACCAGTCATGCTGGGTGACAGGAACACTTACAGAACACTGTCACCTGAAAGGACAACTTTTCAAATTGTGATTGGCCAACAATTGTACCTATGAAAGTTGCCTAGAAAAAGGTTAATCAGCCACATATATCCCGTGTGATTGTGAGGCTGCACCACACTTAAGACTTCGTCACCTGGGGCACTCTATGGCCAGGCGACTACCAACACGCCCCTTTCTTTGTGAAATAAGGAAAGTATAGTTGAGAGTATTGGTTCTGGAAAATGAATACGTACGTGTATATGTCGACACTAATTCGAGGTATCTTCTGAGGTTATTCTAGTTTCCATGTATTGATTTTGAATTTCTAAACAAACTTCTGTCTATTCCTATCATGTCTTCCAATTGATGAATATCGAATTAATCGTTATGTCCTACTGAAGAAGGTGCAACATTCGAACGTGCTGTCATAGTGTCTTGAGCGGTTCGTCCTAGAGAGGAAAATGTCGGGTCAACAGTATTCATTTTAGAAAACAAAAGAATGTACAGTTAAATGTAACATTTTTAAACGTGCCGAAGGTACACACGCGAATCAGTCCACAAATACAGGAAATATCTTGGCCAGCTGACCAATTATCAACTGCTTAAGGAAGACACTATGCCTAGGATTTCTTACAGTAGCATAAATATACTGGAGCCTGGATAGCGCAGTCAGTATAGAGACTGGATACGGGCTGGATGACCGAGGGGTCGGAGCTCGAATCCCGGTAGGCTCAAGAATTGTCTCTTCTCCACGTCGTCCAGACCGGCTCTGGGGTCCACCCAACCTCCTATCCAATGGGTACCGGGGGACCTTTCCCCGGGGGTAAAGCGGCAGGGGCTTGAAGCTGACCACTCACCTCCAACTAGTGCCGAGGTCAAGACAATGTGGATCTATACGTCCACTCCTCCATACGCCTTCATGGCCTAGTGCCTATTAATTAAGCATAGGGACAACTTCACCTTAGCATAAATATACACCATATGAAAATGTTTGTTTACTAATACAAGTTACAGATATCAATATTGCATATGCTATGTTCTAGTTTTTGTAGGTTCGAAATTCGTATAACGAAATCTGTTTGAACTGCAAGTAACGGAACTGTTATAGCTAAATGAAATATAGAGAAAAATTAAATTCGCCCGGCAGCTTATACTGCAGGCCCCCCACATGACTCTCCAGTAACAGAACCCGAATGTTCAATACGCAAAACCAAAGACCCCCAACGGGCAAGATCAAGAGTCAGTTACGTACACCAACCATTCACAAAATCTAAATGTTATCCTTGCAACTATTCGGTTGTCCACATAGTTTATCCATCAAAATGTTGCATATATTCGTCTTCCCACTCAAGCTAAATGCCAAGCCTTTTGCAGAGACCTCCAAAACTTCACTATCCTAGCTACACTATGGAAAATTTAACTGAATCCGGGAAGTGATCTGAGAGATGAAGCACACAGACATACAACAACAACAAAAAAAAACCTCCGTCATTTTAGTCCTCCAGCGAACTATACCGACCGAGCGACCGCCGCTTGTCGGCGAAGTTGGTGCCAACTTTTGCGGATAGAGTGTGTCGCGTGGTCAGCGCAACGAATCCCCACAGCCATTAATTTCGGTTTTCTAGACCGGAGCCGCTATTTCCTTGAAATATCTCCTCAATTATCATCACGAGGCTGAGTGGACCCCGTTCCAGACCCACTACCTCTCAGAAGAAATCTAGTAGCGCCAGGAATCGAACCCGGACCTCTGGATCTGTAGCCAGGAACGCTGACCACTGAACCACAGAAGCATACATACATAAGGACTAAAATCTGTTCTCGGTATATGCACTTTGCGTGAAGATCGCACAGAAAAAAAAAATTGCTTTTAACCGACGAGTTGTGTGTCGAAGGCTCAACACTGACTTCCCGTTGTACCATGTGTGTCTGTTTGCAGTACGTAAGAAATATGCATGACTTTATTTTGCCAGATGGTGATAATTGATATGTTACCATAAAAGTAAACACCACGCCCAACACAGGCGAGTCGGCCACCAGTGGTCCCACATGCCTCGAGCTTTACGAGAAGCATACATCATCCTAACCCGTTAGCACTTGCTTCATAGAACAGACTCACTCTTGGAGAAGCTAGTCAAGAAGTTTCAAACTTTTGCAGGACCCACTTGTTCGTTACCGTATTCACAAATCAAATGTATGGTCCTTACACCGAGTCAGATGAACCCAGTCCATACCTAACCTATATTTCCATCTATGCCTAGGTCTTCCAATTGGTTTCTTCCTATCCGGTTTTCCGACTAATATTCTATGCGCATTTTTCATTTCATGCACGCTACATGCCCCATCTGTCTCTCCCTCCTTGATTGACTTTGCCAGTTCTCGTGCTACTGGTTCTGATTAACCGGAACTACAAAGACTACTGACATTTCAAGCTCCGAATCTGATGCCCTCTTTCCGTTGCATAGGTCCGAGGAATCTGCCCAAGTCCGTGGCCATGTCTTAGATTTTGCAGTATGCTGCACTTTTATGGTTAGATATTACCTCCTGACCCACTCCCAAATTCGAGGACCTCTCCTTGTCGTCTGTCCGTGACTGCTTATACAGTATATTTGCGTCTATACTTTATATCTCTCCCACCCGCAACACGAGGACGCAACATGTCGTGGTCAAAATTTGCTACAGGCAGCTGCACGTGGACCCACACTGTTTCCATACATTAGGAACGGTCTTCGGTGTACAGTACATACACGTACAGTCGGCATTTAGACGTTCTTATAACCACATGAACTGACCGCTTCACGGCACAGAACTTTGTATGTTCGACCCTTTCTCCGACAAGACGGACATCACTGAAGAAGACTGAGGTAAATATATTATGTTCGGTACAGGGTATGCTGCGCATTACAACCCTCATCCTGTTAATTTACAGCACTAGGGGACTGTCTTCAAACATATTAGAGAATAGACAACGGTTTAATTATTCTCGCTTAATCTACATACGATAAAATCCACTAATTCTAGCTCTTTTTCTGTATCCTGATAATTTGCGTTTGTGTAGCCAGAAACATAACCACCATCTATAACACTGCGTCTATAGAACAATAGGATCAAATTTACGACGGTGTTTCTAGAAACGTACTACATACACGCGAGGGTCACCTGTGCTTATAAGAATTTGTAACAAAGTCAGTGTCACCTGATGGTAGTCCTCAGTTCTTGGTCAGGTAATAATTTTACTGGAAGAAGAAGAAATAGATGGTCGTGGCCTACTTAAATGTTTCACGACATCTCCTTAGTAGGCTTTCATAAAATCTTCAAACAAACTGGACGTTAAGAAGTCTCTTAAAGCCTCCATTGCTCTAACGACCTTATTTTCACATGCAGTGCTCACGAGGGCAGGCTGCCTCAAACATGTGCAAACGGTAAATGACGTTCACAAAGCTACGTGTCAAGCAGCTGTACTGTCCCGGAATGAAGAAAACCACGAAAAGCTTAATCAGAATAGTCGATCTTCCGACCGGAACTGGAAGTGAGAACCTGTCGTAAGAAGGTGAGTCGCATTACTTCCGGGCTGCCCACTTTGTTTCTCGACTCCGTACCTACTGCAGCACTGAGGGCAACAGCGATTAAGATTAAAACGTATTTTGTCCTGAGAAACAACAGACTCGAAGTGATCTTTAACTCGGGTCCGCCGGTTGCAGTCGCCGTGGAAGAGGATCGTGCTGTATCGTATCTGACCGGAGCCTCGCCGATCGGCCGGTCGAAATCAAACCGCCGGCTAATAATGACCAAGGTTACACTGCTAGCGCCTCTGAGCGGAAGCATATCCCACTGTTTTTTGTTTTTTTTAGTGGGCGTGAAAGCCGTGATCAAGCTGTGCACATTTTGTTACAGCAGGCGCTGTTAAAAGAAACTTAACTGAGACAGTGACTTCGACCTACTGGTACGCGACACTTGGTCGGTTACAAGCCGGCCCGTTCCGCTCCCAGTGTGACTACGGTGACTACAGCCTTACAAATCATTATCGTTACGATAGAATGACATCTCTCATTGAAAGGAGAGCGATCGGAGGCTATTCTAATTCACAGACATTGCCTAAGAGCACACCTACGTCTTTCATACCAGGAACACGGTTCGATAAGATAAAGTAAAGCAAACTAAGGGACGATTAGACGCGCTCAGTATCCAGGTTGCCGCTGCGGAAGAGGGATGCCGGTATGTCGGTGAGTGTGTAGCATCGCTCCATCAGTGCCGTGTGACCGGTCTTCGGTCTAGCCCTTCGTGGAATGAGGTTGTAGTCGCGCTGAGGGATAGGAAGGAAATTGCGCGGGAGCATCAAAGTGAAGTACATGGTGTTTGTTCCAGTCAGGCGGTCTAGGGCGGCGCCCGCCCATCGCTTCTTTGAAAGAAGTGATGTTGAAGCAGTAGGCAGTTAATAAGACAACTAAGGACTCTGTTTTAAAGTACTTGTTATGATATTAAATTTGAGAGTCACTCTTCTACCCTGAAGACGAAGGCATCAGTTTCCTTCGAAATCTTGCTACCTTCTTTCGAACTTACAGGGCTTCTTATTCTGGAAGACTGTGATCTTAATTCATTTATTGGTTACTTTAAGAGGCATTATTTAATTTCTGTAATACAATATCACTTTCACAAAGTTGCTTTAAAGGCAACTTTTAAAAGTGTTTTTACTAACGGGTGTACATACATCGAAAATACTGGATGAATAAATGCGGTAAAATCTCGGGCTATCAGCATTGTCAATGTTGAGTTAAAAGCATCGTCTCGGAGATCTCAATGTCCATCATCAAGGTAGACCTTGCATCAGTGATATAACGTATATAGGCCCATATCAGCGATGCACTGTCATTCATCACATCAACCCCGGGAATGGAATACGGCGATCTCCGAAACGTTGGTTTTTAACTCATCATCGACATGGCTGAGTGCCCGTATTACACAGGAATTTTAACTTAACTAATTTCCTACCTCTCTACCTGAGATGGCTGCCTTCAGTTTCTTCTTGTAAGCATGTGCATTTAATGAACTCTTTGTAACTTATGCATTTAAAAGTGTAAAGGTACAAACAACACGTAACAAGATCAGCTTTTTACCATTTCTTTCAGCTTGGAGCTGTAGTTAACAGCTATTATAATAATTTATTGATGAGCTTTGTTATACCATACCAAAATCATAACCAAAACACTAATGCAAGATAATAAAAACTAAAAATTATGGAATTTTTTTCTACAGTTCTGTACACTAGAGAATTAAAAATCAAGAAACTGTGTATGAAATATTTATATTATTGTCTTCTAGACTGAACCACCTATCAGAACACAGGATGTCATTATGCAGAATACCATGAAATGAATTTTCACTGCTGTGAAGGTCTCAAATCTAATGTGTATGAAATACTGGATTTGAGGTTTTCACAGCTCTGACTGAAGAATGTACCCTGGAATCTAATGTTATGTAGTCCAATGAAAGACAACCGACGTTTCAGAGGAACTCATCAACTTCATCTTCAGGGTCGAAGTGTAAGCCAAACATGACACCAGTATAAAGCGCGCAGAAAATACTGTTTGTTATTTCAGCAGTTACAAATATGGTGTCAAGCATTCAAATCTTTGAGGTTATAACTGATAAATTTGACACGATCTGTTAGATCTTGTGGTCTTCTCAACGAACTTAATAACTCCTCTCCATCATCACTAAGTTCATACTAAAATTAATTTATTCTTTCCAAAAATAATCTAACAGAGCACAGGAAATCTTCCATTTTTGTAACAGAAAACATGAATAAATTATACAGTGTGTACTTTGTGGTGTTTCTGCCAACCAGTAGACCTCTCAACTCATGCTGAAGAGAATCAATATAAACAAATAAATTTAACACACAGTAACCAACCAGAATCTAACTGATATTAGCCACACATTTCCAGGATGAAAATGAAGAGTTCCCAGTGTACAAATCCAAAGATGTGCCATTTTCTTGGAGGAGCCCAAAGGTAAATTTTATTTCTTCTCTTCCTCCATTTGCATCTCTTTCCTTCCTCAGTCTTCATTTCTTTGATTGATTCTATGGGAAGATGATCATGAAGTATATTATGAGTCTTTTATGACCTATACCTAGATCTATACCCAGAAGAGTTGTATGAGTGTTTCTGAAAGGCAGTCTCTACATCAGCCTAACTGGTGTCTCCTCCTCCTCAACAACAACAGCACCTCCATATTCCCTTAATTATCACCTTCTCATATCATTTCTACATCTTTTGGATCAGGGACAGAACCACCTCCATTTCTTTCTGTCTAAATAGAGCCTCTACCCAACTCTTTCAAACTCTTTTGCCTCATTCAGGCATAAACTTCTATGCTTTCTTCCTCCTTCCTAGTCATACTGATTTATTAGAAAGTATTACTATACCATTCGCTTCACATGTTTAAATCATTATAGTCTCTTCTGTTTCAATTAATGTCTTTTAATTATGATTTTGTTTTGATTAATGTTATTCTTGTTTCTATCTCAAGAGCTGGGCTAGCTTAGTCAGTATAGCGATCAACGGTGAGATGCACAGCTAAGGTTCAACTGCCTGCAGGAGCAAGATTTTTCTCTTTTCCATAGCATTTGCAAAGGCTCTGGGGCCCACCCAGCCCCCTATCCAGTGGGTAAAGTGACAGGGGTGAAGCTGACCACTCATATCCAGCTAGTGCCAAGAGCAAGAGTGGTGGACCTTTGTTCCTGCATATATCTTCATATCATGGTGCTTAATTAGTTAAGTCCAGGGGCAACTTTACCTTTCACCTTGTTTATACCTCTCCTTGCTTTGCCTTCAGTACTCTTCATCATTACCATTCAAACCTACGGCTTGAAACTTATTCATCTCTCTTGTTCATTGTTTATGTCTGCTGCATATGGAAATATTTGCTTATAATAGCTTCTTCTTCATGCAGCAAGTTTACAACTTGTTCATACCTTCCAACCTTCTCTCTCCCTCCCTCTCCCTCCTTATATACTGGATAATTATTTCGAAATGTTATAAGATTCCAATGCCTGTAATTGTTGTAGACTTTTTCTCTCTAGTCTTGGACCTTTTTCCTCATTCCTCATCATATGTTTCAGTTTCCTCAGGAAAATCATTTTCTACACTTTAGACCTTGAATACTTTTATAGTTGTCACAACCAAACTTTCACGTCCATATGGCAATACTGAAACATATATAATTTAATTTTAACAGATGTTTAGTTCCCTCTTCATTTCTGGGATGCCAATCTAATAGAATTTCATAGAACTGCTGTATCTTTCACGATTTTATTCGTGAATAATATTGCAACCAATATCATTAAAGTTGTTTAAAAGTAAAGTTGTCCCTGTGCTTAACTAATGAAGCACTACTCCAATAAGGCGTATGTGGGAGTGGATGTATACATCCACATTTTCTTGACCTCGGTACTAGCTGGAGGTGAGTAGTCAGCTTCACTCCACGGCCGCTTTACCCCCAGGAAAGGAGCCCCCCAGAACCCACTGGATAGGAGGTTGGGTGGACCCCAGAGCCAGTCTGGACGATGTGAAGAAGAGGGAATTCTTGATCCTACTGAGACTTGAACTCCGACCCCGTGGTCATCCAGCCCATAGCCAGTTGCTATACCAACTACGCTATCCTGGCTTCTGTTACAGTGGTTTACTTCGTGCAAAATGTCTTCAACCACCTTAATATGTTTAATGTTTTAGATTATATTCTTCAGGGGCACGTGGTAGCAGAGTTGGTTGAAGCACTATGCTAAAAGCTGGAAGGTTGTGCGTTTGAGTCTGATTATAATTTTTCAATATACCCAATCCTTCCAGCTGCATTATGGCCCTGGGGTCGACTCAACCTGTGACAGAAATGAGTACCAGGAATCTTCCTGGTGGTAAAGGGTGGCCGGCGCTTGAGGCTGATAACCTCTGGGAGCCGATTGTCTAAAGAAAATGTGGGAGCCTTGATGTCTCACAACCCTATGGGACTCCACAGCCTGTTACAGGGATAGCTTTACCTTTACCTGTTCTTTGAGCTCTCTCTCTCTTCATGTTGTAAAATCATCTGTTCACTGTCAGCAGAAATGTTGCAAGCACTGCCTATGACAGTACCAGCACAGTTAAATTTTTGACATGCACTTATTCTTCATGCAGGATATCAATACTGATGCTGTGCTACACACCGATGGAAGAACAAGATTCCAGCAGGGAGAGTTAGGTAAGCCTGACAACCACACTGCAGTGCAGCAAATTTTATGAGTGAATCAGCCTCCACTCAAATGCATCTGTAATATGTTTAAAACTGAATAACAGATTTGTATAAGTGGTTGATTTAATGTTCTTTCACAGCCATAACAATACATTGAGTACAGCTTGTTGCTTCTCAAAGCAACAACTCACAACTGAACTGCAGCAGTCCTCTAACTCACTCACTAACTCACAAAACAACTCACTGCAACAGCTTACTGGCTCTGCTTATAACCTCTCGGCATGGACTGCACAGGAAACACCAGTCCTCTGTTGCTGTTTATGGACTGCTGCCTAGTAATGGCTGTTGTATATTTGCTTATTTCACAATATTTGCCTGGCAATGGGCCTACATGCCACAGTATTGTATAGTACATACTACAAGTGCAGAAATATGACTTTTGGTGAACAGTTTTTTCATCTTAACACTGACAAAGCTCAGTCTATTCTGATGTTTCTATATAATGTGTTAAAAAAACAATATTAATGTAGGAGGGCGAGTTGTTTCGTTAGAAATCTTGAAAATATTACTCTGGTAATTCATAAGACCTCTTACCATTTGTGGACCCTTGTGAGTAATGTCGTTTCATCACAATTTTACAACTGCGATAAACATAATCTAGTTCAGTGTTTGAATCATTATCAAATCACCTCCTTCATCACATGGTTCCAATGTGAAAAAGATTTAATAAAATATTTTTGGAAGATTCTGGAGCTTGCACCAACATGGCTACAACAAACTTGTTGATAATGATTACCTTTTTTGTTTCATTTATATTTATTTTTGTAACCAGACAATCTCCCCCTGCCTCCCAAATATATATATATACAGGTGACAACAAAATATAAATTAATCCACTTGAATTTTTTTGTTTTCTGCTCATATAATTTTTGTTCTGAGTTGTATTTTTGGGGTTGGCTGATTTAAATATTCCTGTCACAATCAAGTAAGCATTAAATCTGACCTCAGCATGGTACAGAGGAATTAATTGCTTCCCTTTTGTGGCCTTATTACCTCTTGTTCATACAGCAGGATGCTGGCTAGTGGCCAGTTTCTCTCAGGGAGGGCAGTAACATGCTACCATATGATGTGATTGGAGGTTTGTCCATACTCAATAACTGTCAACAGTAGAGCCACTTTGCTCATCTGATGTTGTAGTGCCTACTGAAAATGGTGTCTTCCAATATCAAGGACATTCCACACTGATGTGACAAATTCTGTAACACAATGAAGTTCACTGTCTATGGTTTCTAGAATAACATTTCAGAATTTGACTTGTTAAGTGTGTATTACTTTTGTAAATTTTCTGTTACAAGTTTTCCTGTAGATAAAAATATCATGCATTCTTATCTGAGGAATGTGAATGTTTCACTCCTTCCCTGATTATTCCTTAACTGGAAACAGCCCATAGGTGGCAGTAAATTTTCTGTTACAAGTTTTCCTGTAGATAAAAATATCATGCATTCTTATCTGAGGAATGTGAATGTTTCACTCCTTCCCTGATTATTCCTTAACTGGAAACAGCCCATATAGGTGGCAGTAAATTTTCTGTTATGTTTGCTGGTGCACTGTACGGCTTTAATTCTCATTACTGCAATTCACTGCACAAAGATTACCCATAGGTAACTGATTGCCACAACAAATATGCTGATTGCTCTTCTTATCATGGCTATAGCCACTTGTTCTTCATAGTGGAATGCATGTAATTCTTGTCTGTGAGAATGCTCTTGCAGGTCTGAGAGTACCATTTTCAGCACACATCATATTATCAGATAAGTCAAGTGTTCTTATTTTTGACCATTCATGTGACCTCCAATTAGGTTGTGCAGTAGCATGTTGTCACCCTGTCTGAGAGAAGACCCCCCACTCTGACATCATGCTCCACAAACAGATGGTAAGAAGTCCAGTGCAGAGCAATTGATCTCTGAATATGCAGAATAGTTTAAAGGACTTCTGGGGAAAAAAATAAGGAAAAGGAAGAAAGAAAAGAAAGGAAAAAGACAAGATGAGTGAAAAACTTTATTTTTCAATAATAGTACTGTGTACATATACAGCATGGACTTCTGACATGATTTGGACAGTACATGAGATAGGTACTGCACAGTATATTGTATCCAGAAGTGAGGGAGATGAACTCCTAACACTGCAGTAAGGTTGAACTCCATTGCAGGGGACTGCTGGCTGGTGGCTGCTATTGAAAGTCTCAGACATCAAGTCAACCAGGAGTCTTTCAATGAGGTCGTTCAAGCACATGGCAATGACCTGGAGTTCAGGTGGGGAATTAAGTCATAATAATTTCGGAGGTGGTCAAAATTTGGATCCATTAATTCAACTACAGTGAATCTAACCTACTTTTAGCTTGCTTTCATTGCCTTATTAGGATGGTATTATCATCTCTGTTCCTGTACTCTTCTCAATCACTTTTGAACCAATTGATAGAGCTCCTGAAATTTGATCTGACCATCTTGCCACTAGAGACCATTTCATTTGTACTTCCTAATTTTCTGCTGTAAACAATACCAGAGTGGGGTGCTGAAATTTTGTGTTATAATAGATCTATAGAAAATATGCAACTTCTTGAAGATACGTTTTTTCCTCAATGTAAAACAGCATTATGTTAGCTGCATAGTGTCTCTATTTACTTTTTTATTTGGTGGTGATTCTTAATGAACTAATGGAGTTAAGAACATGAAATCTGACATTGAGGTAGTGCCTAAAACGTCCTGGAAATTCTATGAAACATTTTAAATGTGTTCGCAGGTATAAACATGGCAAAAGTAAGAATATTTCATGTTATGATATGAAAATTTAATTTACTCAGAATCTGTGCTTCCAAAAACTGCTAACAGAAATGAATCAGCAAATCATATAATCAATTTATGATCCTGCTAGCATGTACCATATAGAGTTAAGCATTTTAAAGACATCATAAGCTCTTCCCACAAGAATTTTATAGACAAGTGGTGGAACAAAATTCTTATATTCTTCATAAATGTGACTGAAAGCCAGGCTGACAAGTTACAGATAAAATTCCACAATTTTACATTACCGTATTTGTGTTTCTGTAACCAAATGAGTCCAGTTGTGCAAAGTGGTTGTGAAAGTCAAAATGAGCTTATATTAGTGGTAACGTAAAGGTAGAGTTGTCCCTGTGCCATGGAAACGTGGAGGAGTGGAGGTGTAGCTCCACCGTTTTTCACCTCTGCTCTAGATGGAGGTGAGTGATCAGCCTCATGCCCCTGCTGCTTTACCCCCGGTAACAATTGGATAGGCTGGGTGGGCTTCAGAGCTGGCCTGGACACTGCTGGGAATAGAACCTAGGCCATCCAACCCATAGTCCATGACTATACCGACTGAGCTGTCTCGACTCCCATGTTACTGGTTACTGAAATGAATTCCATATTCTGGTTCTTGTCTAATGGCTGAAATAACATGTAAGGATGCTTCAGTCAGTCCAGAACTGACTTCTATCATAATGTGTAACGTTCTTGAAAGGAACTGGCAAGTCTCTGGTAAGAGACCGCAGAAGTTAAGCATTACTGATATGAGAACTCAACATGATCATGAACTAGAAGCATCTGCCCACAGTCCCCATAACCCTTTTTTCTATGATCGAGCCATGTGGTTTCCTCCGTCTTCCTTGAAACAACCTGCCCATATCAAGCCGCCATTTGTGAGTCCATTGTCTAGAAAATGTGGGAGCCTCAATATCTTACAACCCTATGGACCTACAAGGCCCATACTTTCGTATATTTTGCAACAGGTTACATGCATATACATTCTCAGTTATTTCCACATATGTGAATATTTTTAGGTGGTAAACTCAGTAAGAGATTGTTTGCTTCATTCATTATTATAATAATTTTCAAATCAACCGTAAGTGTAAGAAGATCTGGGATAGTGTACTCAATATAGCGACTGGCTATAGGATGGACTACCGAGGAATCGGAGTTCGAATCCCAGTAGGGTCAAGAATTTTTTCTTCTCCATGTCATCCAGACTGGCTCTGGCATTCACCGAACCTCCTATCCAATTGGTACCGTGGGCTCTTTCCCCAGGGTTAAAGCGACAGGGGCATGAAGCTGACCACTCACATCCGGCTAGTGCCAAGGTCAAGATAATGTGGATCTATACATCCACTCCCCCATACGCCTTCATGGTGCAGTGCTTAATTAGTTAAGCAGAGGGACAACTTTACTTTTTTTACAATATGTGTAAGTATTGTAATTAGAATATACAAAACTATAATTTTGCTGGTGGTTCTGTATGGGTGTGAAACTTGGTCTCTGACATTAAGGGAGGAACATAGACTGAGGGTGTTTGAGAACAGGGTGTTGAGGAGAATATTTGGACCGACAAGGGATAAAGTGACAGGAGACTTGAGAAAACTGCATAATGAGGAGCTTCATAACTTGTACTCTTCTCCAAGTATAATTAGAATGATCAAGTCAAGGAGTATGAGGTGGGCAGGGCATGTAGCACGAATGGGGGAGAAAAGGAATGCATATAGGATATTGGTGGGAACGTCCGAAGGAAAGAAACCACTAGGAAGACAAAGGCGTAGGTGGGTGAACAATATTCAAATGGATCTTAGAGAGATAAGATGGGATGGTATGGATTGGATTGATCTGGCTGAGGATAGGGACCAGTGGAGGGCTCTTGTGAACACTGTAATGAACCTTCAGGTTCCATAAAATGCTGGGAAATTCTTGAGTAGCTGCAGAATTGGCTTCTCCTCAAGAAGGGCTCAGTAAGTAAGTAAGTGTAAGTATTGATGCACAACAGATCACTGTGGTCGCAGTGCAAGGGCCAAGAAGGCCTACCCCTTATACATTCATTCATACATTCAAGTGTAAGTACTGAAATATAATGCAAGGAAACATAACAGGTTCTGGAATGCGGGCACATACCAGCAAAGTGTGATGCTAGTCAATGATGCAGTACCTACCAGAGATGGGGCTCTTGTTTTCATACGTAATACAGAGGGCAATGAGTACTGGGGGATCCTCCTTGAGAAGGCTTATGCAAAGTGAGTACATTCACTCATCCTCAGAATGGACTGTGATCTCTCTGTTTCTTGTTTTATTTAATGACGCTTTCAGCTAAATGTACTGCATAATGTCAAATGTCAGGGTGATTCTGGGTGATAAATGTGGTAGAAAGCATTTATGGTCAAATTCTACAAATTCTATGCACATATCCTAGAATTGTAAGTCATGTTGGGTTGTAACGTCTCAAATCCTCTTTCCTTTAATGCTGCTAGTGATCTAGTCATTATATCAAGTGAGGAGGAAATGTTACTGTCTAATTATAGATAGTCCATATGATAAATTCATAGCAATATAACCACTGCATCTACCTCTACCTAATTTAAGATGGTCCAGACGATTGGTTCATGACAGCATGACCACTAATCTCAGAAGAGTGACTCATGGCAACTTAATCATTGCATCTGGACTAGAGGAAATGCTGCTGCCTAATTTCAGATCGTCCAGACCACTGATTAATGGCAACATAACCATTGTTTATGGTGTGGTCGAATGCCATTCCCGATTGCAGAACAGTGTGTGAAGATGGTGTAACTATAACAACTGGTGTGGAGGAAATGCCATGGCTCATTTTAAGGTGCTCCATATGACTGATTTATGGCAGTATAACCATTGCATTGATGTGAAGGTAATGCCACTCCTAATTCCAGAAGGGTGATTCAAGACAATGTGACAATTGTGACCAGTGCGCAGGTAACGCTGCTAATCATTCTCAAGAGATTCATTCATGGCAATATATCCACTGCACCTGATGGAGACGTAATGCCAGTACCCAATTCAGAAGAATGATTTCACACAGCATAACCATTACAACTGGCATGGAAGTAATGCCAATGCCTATTTCCCGGAGAGAAAGTCATGGAAGTGAAACTTTTACATTTTATATCAACAGCTGGGTTAGTTACATGTCATTGTGTTAGTCTTGATTTGGCAATAAATTCTAATTCAGCCAACCAAAATACCAAGGCACAGTACTTTGTTTACAGGTGGGTTGGGTCCTATGAAGGATTGGAAGGAGGTTTCTGGACAGATGCAATCCAGAGCTTCACAGGGGGAGTGGTGGAAAGAATCAAGCTTCGGGAAGGCAACATACCAGAAAATCTGTTTGAAATCATGCTAAACTCTTACCGTAGCGGCTCCTTCCTCTGCTGTATTAAGAAGGTTTGTCTCTGTCACACGTTGCAAATGTAAAAATAATAATTTTGTGTTTGACATTAAATTTGTTTTAACTGTCTTTTGACATATAGCTAAGAAATTAAGAAAAGTACATAATGAGCAGCTTCGCAATTTGTGCTTGGGATTACTAGTTCCTGGACTTTGCCCATTGTCTAGTGTTCTGAAAGAACCTCTTCTTTCAGATTAATAGACAATGTACAATGTACAGAAATTCAGTAATCCAAAGTATAATAAACCATCGTCAGAACTTCTTAAACTGGTTCATAATTTGTATTTGGCAGTATTTGTTAAGGTGATCAAATTAAAAAGAACAGAATTAGAACATGTAAGATGCATGATAGAGACAGAACCACAATTAAAATTTGGGGTGGAAAATTCTACAGGAAGACACAATTATTTATTGGAGTCCATTGTAACACAACAACGTAACGGTCAAGGTTAATATGACCTTAGCTACATGTTTCGGCTTGTGGGAACATCCCACATTATCACGCATTTCTGCAACGCTCGCTCTTCACATCACTTTTCACCATCACGCGCGCTAACCAATCAGATTGCTTCAAACGATCGCATTTATACTACGCTCGGTGCTAGCCCGCGTCTACACCATTACGCGCGCTAGCCAATCAATTCTTGCTCCTCACTTTCGAGTTTGGCTCCGCCCCACCGACCAGCGTATAAAAAGGAGCGACCCCAGAATCGAGTTATGCAGTTTAATTCAGTTCATCAGACAGCAAGCAACTTCAGCCAGCAGGCTTCGTCGCCAGCGCTCGGTCTTCGGATACATCGGCAGGCTGCGCCGGGCACGACTGCCTCGGCCCTCCAGCGCTCTCACACCCGACTCACTGGGGCACAGCGCCTGGACTCGCCGGTGGTCGTGTTACGGTCCGACCCACTGGGCCTCTGGCGTAGCCACTGCCTCATGGCTCCTACAACCGCGCTCGACTAGCCTTTCACCACCGGCAGCAACCTCCGCCATTTGCCGCGCCGCGATCAAGCAACCTCCAGCCACGGCCTAGCCTTTCCACTAGCCTTTCACCGCAGCAAGCCTTTCTCCTTACCGGCGCGCGCCGCGCTACCTCACCGGCAAATCATCTCAGCAACCACGGTCCTTTTCAGGGCCAACAAATTGTTCCGAAGAAGTGGGTTGTCATCGGAGTAATGACAAGACTACACACTCGTTGACAAGAGAGAGCCCCACAGGCTTTTGAAGCCATCATCAGGCAAAATACCTGATTACTATATTTACACACTATTGAACTGCAATTTCATTGTGATAGTAAAGCTGGATACTTGATAATTGTTACATTATAAAATACAAGGTATAAAAATACAATGAATTATAAACTTACTAAAAAACGAAAGTTATGGAATAAAATATGGTTAAAAATTCTCCATGTGATATTATTATTATCATCAGCTCTTGTCACAGGTTTATTTCCTGGTATTCCTTTTCTTGAACCAGTGATGCACCTCACCACTCAGGCTTCAAGCTTCACACTGTAGCACTTTCCGTAGTATGTGTGATGTTCATTTATTCATTCATTCATTTATTTCAAATTCAGTAAATCCAAAACATAGGTTGAAATACAACCCTGGATATAGAACATGTCAATAATAATATTAAAATAAGTTCCAAACATTGAAACAGTCAAGATAAACAATAAAAACGATATAAAATAGTACACAGTGTA
>NW_019724584.1:841021-841993 GCF_002891405.2 Cryptotermes secundus | reverse complement strand
TCTTGTCTTGTTTTCCTGTCCAATTTTTGTATTTCCTCTTTGTGCCAGTTAATAATTCCAAAACTGTATCTCAGTACTGGTACTGCCAATGATCCAATTGCTTGCATTTTGTGTTTTGCATTCAGCTCTGTGTTCAAAATCAATCTTAATCTTCTTACATACTCCTTCTTCAACCTTTCTTTCTCTTTCTTGTGTTCTATCTGGTGGTTCTCTTCTATTCCCAAGTACTTATATGCTCCATTTGTTTCTAGTTCTTTAATTTCATTCTCCCCTGTGTTTTCTACATGCTCTTTTCTTTGAACCTTACCTTTTTTTATCGAAATTCTGGCACATTTTTCTAATCCAAACTCCATTTTTATATCACTACTGAATGTTTTTACAATTTTAATCTAATCCCTCAATTCTTCCTCACTTTTTCCTAACAGTTTCAAGTCATCCATATACGACAAGTGACCTATTTTCCTTTCAGATCCATGCACCTGGTACTCACATCCAGATCTGTTTAATTCATGAGTTAGCGGAATAAGTGCTATGCAAAAGAGTAGTGGTGATAATGAGTCACCCTGAAATATTCCTCTGTTTATTTTACTGGGTTGTGATTGCGTGAGTTCCTGGTTTGTTCTCAGCTGAAGCTTTGTGCTCCATTTTTCCATGGAGTGTTTGCAAAATTTCACTATCCTATCATTCACTCCTACTAGTTCCATTGACTTTTCTATCCAGCTGTGGGGCACTCTATCAAATGCCTTTTGATAGTCAATCCAAGCCATGTTTAAGTTCTTTTTCCTCCTCCTGCAGTCCTCAAGCATTGCTTTTGATATCAGCAGCTGGTCCTTACATCCCTTACTTCCTGGGTGACATCCTTTTTATTCTTCTGGCAATAGGTTGTTGAATTGAATTGAATTTATTTACATTCTATAAATCCTAAGTAGGTTAGTACCTTTGGATACAGAACAAGTCAAGAGGTTACATACA
>NW_019724584.1:837627-840028 GCF_002891405.2 Cryptotermes secundus | reverse complement strand
CTCCATTTGTTTCTAGTTCATTAATTTCATTCTCCCCTGTGTTTTCTACATGCTCTTTTCTTTGAACCTTACCTTTTTTTATCGAAATTCTGGCACATTTTTCTAATCCAAACTCCATTTTTATGTCACTACTGAATGTTTTTACAATTTTAATCTCGTCCCTCAATTCTCCCTCACTTTTTCCTAACAGTTTCAGGTCATCCATATACAACAAGTGACCTATTTTCCTTTCAGATCCATGCACCTGGTACCCACATCCAGATCTATTTAATTCATGAGTTAGTGGAGTAAGTGCTATGCAAAAAAGTAGTGGTGATAATGAGTCACCCTGAAATATTCCTCTGTTTATTTTAATGGGTTGTGATTGCATGAGTTCCTGGTTTGTTCTCAGCTGAAGCCTTGTGTTCCATTTTTCCATGGAGTGTTTGCAAAATTTCACTATCCTATCATTGACTCCTACTAGTTCCATTGACTTTTCTATCCAGCTGTGGGGCACTCTATCAAATGCCTTTTGATAGTCAATCCAAGCCATGTTTAGGTTCTTTTTCCTCCTCCTGCAGTTCTCAAGTATTGCTTTTGATATCAGCAGCTGGTCCTTGCATCCTTTACTTCCTTGATGACATCCTTTTTGTTCTTCTGGCAATAGGTTGTGCTCCTCCAAATATACCGAAATTCTTCTGGCAATAATTCCTGTCAGCATCTTATACATAGTCGATAAACAAGTAATCGGTCGGTAGTTCTTTGGGTCCATAGTGTTTTTCGATTTAGGAAGTAGGTATGTTATTCCTGTAGTCAGCCATTCAGGCATTTGTTGAGGTTTTTCTATTATTTTGTTGAAAGCTTCTACAGTATAACTGTGCGTAACTGGGAATGCTTGTAGCCAGTAATTTTGTATTCGATCACTTCCAGGAGACTTCCAGTTTTGCGTTTTGGCCAAAACTAAGGTAAATTCTGTAGTTTTTATAGGCATCCACTTCATGTTGCTGGTTCCTTCTCTTCCTTTTTCCTCTCTTCTTATCCATTCTGCCTTTTCATTGTGTCGTGTTTCCATTTCCCATATTGCCTGCCAGTAGAACTCTACTTCCTGCATATTGGGGTGAGCTGTGACCTCTATAGCTTTTGCCCCCAGTTGTCGATAAAATCGTTTTGTGTTTTCCTTGAACATTTTATTCTGGATGTACTGGTTTTTCCTTTTTTCATATCTTCTGATTCTTTGAGCCTTTGCTTGTATTTTCTGCTTTAGTTGTTGTATTAACTCTGCTACTTCTCTGCCATTTGTCATTTTGTACTTATGAAAAATTTTCCTCTTTTTTGTGTTCAGTTTAATGTTATCGGAGCCAGAGCCTGACTCTGTGAGTATGGACAAGTCTTTTCTCCATTTGCTTATCTGTTTCTGTATTCTTAGTTTCCAAGCATCTTTAAATCTTCTGGTTGTCATTGTTTTCCTAGGTTTAATAGTTGTTTCTGTGATAACTGTTGCTGCAGCGTATATCAAGTGGTTCACTTCTGTTATGTTTATTTGATTCTCTTCCAAGAGTTCTTTTATTATTCCATTTACTTGTTCCTTAAGGCAAATGNTATCCCATTTACTTGTTCCTTCAGGCAAACCAGCTTCTTGTTTTCTTCCAATTTCGGCAGTCTTCTTCTTTCTGACATTTGTAAGAACCTCACCTTGTGCCATGCTACCTGAAGTTGTTCCTTTAACCCGTTCCTCTCCGCATTCTGCTCTGCGTCCTCTCTTGTGCTTCTATCCTGCATTTCATCCTCTTTGGTGCTTACATTGTTGTCCTTCCTTCTTACATGGTCTCCTGTGCTGTCCTCTGTATACGAGTTAATGCTTTCTCTTATCTCATCGATTTCAATGTCTGTAAGTCTTTTATTCTTCAGAATGTAGTTTTTCTGGTTTAGCAGTAGCTTTGCATTCATTGTTGGCCTTACTTTTAGATTTCTGCTTCTCCATAATTCATATGCTTCCTTGTAATTGCCTGTTGATGCCAGGAAACACCACACAACTTCCTTCATTTCCTCTTTGTTCCATCGGGTCCATATTGTGACATGCTGAACTATGAGCCCTCCCCCACCCCCCACCAGCCGTGATGTGCCGAGCGAAGCCGAAGCGAGCCGATGTTAGCTGAGTCCTAGGATCCTGGTCGCTAGGCAACGCGAGTCAACAGCGGTGATGTCACCAAGTAGTAACAGCGGTTACTTCCGCTGTTACTAGCAACACAGCGCCAGGCAACAAGGGTGCCTATTACGTGGCCGTATTGTCTGATCGAGGCTACATAGGGAGCAGCGAAGGCTATTCACAGTCAGTTGTACTGAGTCAGTCAGTGAGTCCTGGAGCTACCGCCGAGTTAGCCAGCAACTAGTCAGTTGTATTCTGGCATTTGGAGTGTACTAA
>NW_019724584.1:828241-837074 GCF_002891405.2 Cryptotermes secundus | reverse complement strand
TAGTAGTAGTAGTAGTAGTAGTAGTAGTAGTAGTAGTAGTAGTATTTATGCAGTCATGCCAGTGGTAAAACAAAAATTGTAAACAACGTTGAAATGATTTTACACGTTTATTATATCAGATTTTATCTTCTTAAATATTAACTCCTACTACCCAGCCCTTCCATAAAACTAGCTGCTAGAAATGCTAGGACTGCATGGGGGCATATGCAGTTGCCTAGATATCTCATAGTGAATGAATGAATGAATAAGGGGTGAGCCTTGACTGGTCCTTGCACCACGATCATCAGTCTACTATTGTGTTATCTCCCTCTGTTTCAGTAATCCTACACCTCAAACGAAGTGTTGATATTCACCTGGTGTGCTACAGCCTCACAATAACATAGGACATGTGTGACTGATTCATCTTTTTTTCCAGGCACATTTCACAAGTGGGACTATTGGTTAATCCAATTTTGAAAAGGTGTCCTTTCATGTGACTCTCCTGTAAGCAGTCCTGTCACCCACCCATAACTAGTTTGTATTTAGTTTCAATAGTTTACTAGTTCTTCTGGCACAGGATTCTTGTAGGAAACTCCTATTATTTTCTGTTGTTTCTATTTGTCCAGTCCCTGACAGCCTTCTTGACAATTCATACTGAGATGCTGTATGCTAGGTCAGATCCTACAAATGGATATTCTTGCCAATTTATTGGCAATTATGTCTGTTATGTTCAGCCAGTTTCACAAATGACTGATGGCGGTCCCATACCAGTTTGGATTTTATCTGGTATCTGTCAGGTGCTTTGATTCTAGCTTAACTGTCTGACAGAACATATACAGGTCTGTATCTATAGCCCCTATCCAGATTCTGCATTGCTCATGCCTTGATGGCACACATTTCTCTCTGGGATACTGTGATGTGTTGTGCAAGGCTGAAACTAAGCTTCTTCCTCATACCACAGCCACACACCTCCACCTCCAGTGCCTTTATTTGTCTTGGAATTGCCTGTGTACAAGTCTAGTCCTCCTTTCCTATTGGGCTGAAACCTGTCTTTCCATTCACATCTGTCAGGGAATCTGACTGTGAAATGTTTGTCATAGACATGTCTTGTATCATTTTACCAATATCCATCTGTAGCCTGGGTTCTTCCGTGCCCTGAGACATGCATACCTCTTCATGATCCTTTGGATTTGGGTTTCCATTGTTCGCTCCAGTACAGTCTATATAAATTCTTGCCCTGCTCTCAGCCTCTACCTGTAAAGGCACTGGGGGAGGCTAAGATGGACCTCAATTGCAGATGTTGGAGCTGGCTCCATTGCTTCAGTAAGATCCAAGCAGGCCAGCTTCTGCAATTTGCTAAATTAAGTTCTCTTGCCATTAATTTAACTTTAGGCCATTACACAGTGGTAACATAGGTAACTATGGGTCTTGCAACCATGGTGTATATCCATTGCATCACTTGCATCACCTTTGGTTTCAGTCCCCAAGTTCTCCCAAACATGCCTCTGCATATCTAAATGGCTCAGTAGGCCTTGTTTGTTACCTTATCCTGCTCTTTCTTCTAAGTCAAGCCCCTGCCTCAAGTTATTCTAAGGCACTTAACCTCACTGGACAGCTGAATTGTTTCAGTGAAGAGGGTTAGTTCCTTAAGTCCCCATATGTCCCTCTTCTGAATAAATGGCATTATTACCATCTTATTGGGGTTGACAAGACAGATTTGTCTTGTCACACCACTGCGGGACTATACCCAGACCTGTTTGTATTACCTCTGACAGACTGAAGGAATTTTCACTGATTGAGCTTGCATTATCATCTGCATAGCCTACTGTATTATAATAATAATAATTGACCCCTCAAAGTTTCTCTCAATAATGTAGTTACTGTGTTCTTGCTTTCCAGCATGGAGCATATCCATCTCAAAATGTTGGGCTCAGTGCTCAGCAGCTGGTGTTATTACATCAAATGAGACTTCCTAAAGCTTCCTCTGTATCAAGAAGGTTCCTAAGGCTATTGTATGTATGTATGTATGTATGTATGTATATATGTATGTATGTATGTATGTAAGGGGTGGGCCATAAAAACTGGCCCCCGCACTGTGACCTTCAATGATCTATTGTGCTTCCTCTTGGATTAGCCCTTTATTAATCCTACACTTTTAATAAAGTGTAGGACCCTGCTTATGGGGGTGTCATAAAAGTCAGTTGGTTCCATAAAAAACTGACCCAAGGCTATTTCCTTGAGTTCAGTGAAATGCAGTTTTGATGGATTTTCCAGTTTGGTAGGCACACTGGTTTCGATGCAGAGAATATTCCTTCGTTACACAGTTCCTAATATGTCTGTCCACAAACTTCTCCATCATCTTCAAAAGGATATACAACAGGCTGTTAGAATGACAAGCATTAGCCTCAGTATAATTATATTTCCCAGGCTTCGGTATAAACATTACTCTTACTTGTCTCCAAGCCACATGAAGGCCATGCCATAGCTCAGGCAGTTAATTGCCTCTTTGAGCACAGGTCAGGTCACGTGGGAATTGTGGTAGACAAAGCGGCACTGAAGCAGGTTCTGTCTGAGTACTTCCATTTCCCCTGCCAATTCTCATTCCACTGACTGCTCCACATTCATGATCATCTATCATCCAGGGCTGGTACAATAAGCCAATTAATGGCTGACATACCAAGTGAACTCAGTCTCACCCCACCCCGAGAAACTTAAAGAAGTAAGCTATAGGAGTACATCCATATGCCAGAAAGTTTTAAATATGCAACACAGTTGTGGGACTAGGTGTTGTTTCCCTTGCTACAAGAATGCCAATAGTCTCACCTGTTCTTGCTGATTTGAATGGTTTAAAGGCACTTATTGCCCATCTAATTTTAGACTGACTACATTCATAGCCAGGTTCCAGTCTCCCCTGTGTGTTCTGCTTCTTCATACTTTCAGGTTCAGCTGTCTCTGCCCATCATTTTAATCATCATGAAACCTTGAGTTGGGGAAGTAGACTCTGAATAGGTCTCTCAGAGTTTCCCATCCAGTTTGAGTGTATGGACCATCTGGCAACATAATAATGTTAATCCTGTCAGTCACCTGTTTTGCCATGATAACAGCCTTCTTGTTTTGACCCTCAGTCCACTCAGTTTTTTATTCCACCAAGGTGAATTCCTTGGCGAGTGATTTGTCCTGGCTGGACAATTGCTATTGTAGGATGAGATGATGGCTTGTTGCAACTGATCTACAGCCAGATCTGTGTCTCATATCATGCAAATTCTTCACGACATGCATCCCAAGACTTGTCCTTAGTTTATCTTTAGCTGTAAAAGTAACTTGGGTTAAAGCTATGTTAGCTGTTTGAAAGCATATATACCTATGGTCTGACAAAGATGCCAGTTACTTTCCAGGTTTCTTGTTTTACTGGTCCCTGGTGTGAACACAAAGGTAGGGTCATTACCAAAATTAAGAATATTCATCTTTGAATTCATGAGATATTCCATAAGGTTTTCTTCCTAGGATTGGTGCAAGTACTGCCCCATATTATGTGGTGTGAATTTGCGCCCACATCCCATGATAAGCTGCTTTCCTGTTGCTGCCAGTAGTCAATGATGCCCCTCAGTTCATTAGTTGGTGGTGGTTCGTCGGGGTCATATGGAAGGTATGCTGTGGTAACAGTGAGTTCCCCACAACAGAGTTCTGTGGTTCCTAACATAAATACAGGACCTTGGATTACCATCAGGTGCAAAAGAAAGAATTTTTCTCCCAACTAGTTAAATCTCTTTGGTCCCCACAGATCCAAGGTTCCTGAATAACTGCTACATCTGCGTTCCCACAATGAGCTGCTGGCTTAAAATTGCCATAGCTTCTTTGCTATGGTGTAGGTTCATTTGAATGATTTTCATGGTGTTAAGTCTTTGCATTTAGTCGGTGGGGGGGAGGTCTTTTGGTTTATTTTTTGCCTGCTCTTTCATTTTACTTGGAGGAAGGTCTTCGGTCTCCTCTTCCTTCCTTTTCCTTTCTCAGCAGTCTGGGCTCCCTCCAAAAGGGCCCCTGGCTTCACTGGAGCATGCCCCCAACCATTCCTATTGCCCTCCTTCATTCAGTGATCTTAATCTTGGGGTGGATATAGTAGTCTGCTCCTCCTTGATGGCAGATTCTGAGGATGCTGGTCTCATTATGACCTTCTTCACATATGGACCCTGCTTCAGGATCACCCAGGACCTTAACAGTCACCTGAGTGAGTCCTGTAAAATTTTTATAGCCAGTCTTCTTGACGACTTTGAAGGAATCCTGGGCTATATAAAGGCTAAGTATCTGGCCTTTCAGCTCAGCCTATCCGGCACCCTACAGCATTCAGTATGAAGCCCTGGACTGAGGTTGTTAATAAATTACAGTAGCTCATCAAGACTTTTAGCAATCTTGTTCTTCGTCCTAAGAATCACCTCGACAGGCTTGATGAGGTTTCTGCCAACTGTAGCTTTCAGCCTGGCCCCTGATCCCAACCTGTGATTGTCAATGGCCTTGATGCGACACTGATTGGACTGTTTGTCAGTGCACAACCCTTCCTGCCTGAAGGACCTCAGATGTTGTAGTTCTCCTTTCGGAGTTCAACATAATACTCTACCCAGTTCTTTGAGAATGAGATTTTGTTCATCTTCTGTCAGTTTGTCTTCAGGATAGTTTTCCTTGCAGTTATTGGCTACAGCCTCCTTACAGGTTATTGGTCCTCTGGAGTCCCCGAGTCTTTTTAGAGGTCACACATTTTTGTAGGGGTACAGTCAGCTTCTGCCTAGCACATCCAGACAATTCTGTCTTTTCTAGGTGCAGCCAGCCTAATTCTGAGGCTACATGTCTCTGACATTCTCCTTATGCAGGTGTGCTAGAACTGCTGGCTCCCTGTTGTTAGCAAAGGCAGGTCTCTCTCTCTCTGTCTCTCTGTGTCTACTGGTTTACCCTTGCCCTTGGCTGAAACCGCAACAGCAGATTCAGTGGTTACACCAGTACCCCATGACGGTCCACCAGAGCTCCCACCCTCCTAAAGCATTTATCCCTGTAGAATGGTCCCTCTTTCTTTTACAGTCCTTTTGATCAGGCTTTTCTTCCTTGGTATCCATATGTGGTCTCACAAGTAAGGGGGATCTAACAAGTTCCCACCTGTATAAATACAATGGGGTGTTGCCTGGTGCCCTGAGGGTCTAATTTCCATCCCAGTGCCGCGCAACCCTTGGCACTACATCTCACACTTTGGCTTTGGTGGATCATTGTCCTATTCACCATCCTTTCAGATGTTACCCCCCCCTCCCACATGGCAAGGGTGCTAGTGTGTTGCCCAGTAGGTGCTTCTCTTCTTGACTGACCCTGAGTCTCTCCAGGCCCCCACTTTTATGCCTCTGAGGCTGAACCTGTTTGGATGCCTTGAGAGTCGATCAGCTGGGTTGTTCTCAAAGCAGACCAACCAGACAAGAAGGCATGCCCTCTGACTGTTGGTATTCTTAGCCATTCACAGTACATCATCATTAACAAATTATACATTCTAATCATTCTGCCTTCACTAATGGACAGCATGTAATACTATACAATACTATACACTACTCACAAATCTGTAGGCATGGTTATAGCTGTTGGCTGCTCATGATGGAAGGCCGATTGATTAGGAATATTTCCTGCATACTTTTTTAAGTATATTACGGAAAATCAGTGTTCAAGAAAGTACATGTTTCCAAATGGAGGTAGCACAGTCACATTTTCTTGTACTCTATTCTGTCACCTGTCCAGATTGCTGGAATAGTCATTTCACGGAATAATAAGTGAAGGTCCATATCAGTCATGGGTTTATTGGACATAGTCTCATAAACTAACCAAAGAACAAACCATAAAATGGACTACATTGTACACTGGATACAGAATCTGATACCATTTTGTGTTGCATATAGTGAACTCTGGTAGGATGAATGCACTGTAAGAAATGCAGAGGAGACAAGTCAGTTGATCCATCTCTGTGTTATTGCAGGACCCACACAGAACAGAAAAATATCATTCATGTTGCATTGATGCTCTGGAGATCAATGAAGATAACAGCGAAATATGTGTTCGAGATCCATACAGCCAAGAATATAATTTCTGGTAAGGCTTTTCAAAAGAAACCTATGCAGTGGGTAGGTTCCAGCCTCTCTAGTCATTACTGTTAATGTAAATATCTTGCTTTTTTATCCCTTTTGCTTGCATTGTTACAACATAAAAGGGTTCTTAATGTTGTATTTAAGCATCCTGTCACATTGACATATTGTTTATATCACATATACGTATTTCCGTCTTAAATGCAACTTATTCTCAAGTCACTTGCCTTCCTCCCTACATGTTTCGGCCATATATGGCCATTATCTGGTGCCTTCTGTCTTGCTAAAATTGTTGCAGTGTATGTCAAAATTACATATTGCATATGAACGCCACGTTTCTTAATTAAATTAAACTGATGTTAATTGAAGTAAATTAAATTGCTAATACAACTTCTTTATTAGAACAGTCACAACACAACTGTATTGAGGTCAGTGCCTAGTTTTGGCTCTGCTACATGTTTCGGGCTATTAATAGCTATCATCAGGCAAATACATGGCTAACATATATACGCCACTGAACTGCAGTACTAGTAAAATTGGATACAATAATATTAATTATATAAAATACTAGATGTAAAAATACAATAGATTAGATTATATAAAACAGAAGTTATAGTATAAAACAAGAATAAAATTCTTCGATTGATGCTTTACATCGAGTCAGTCGTTGGTTTTTGTAATTTTGTTGCGTTTCCATGGACAAATTGGAGTATTCTATATTTTCTGTGTATATAAAAACTGTTATTGGAGGCTCATGATGTAGATGTAGTAATATTAATGTTAATTATTTAGTAGGTGCCTCATCTTACAAAGGATTGTCCATTCTGTAGTGAATGTATGTATATATGTTAGCCATGTATTTGCCTGATGATGGCTATTAATAGCCGAAACATATAGCAGAGCCAAAACTAGGCACTGACCTCGATATAGTTGTGTTGTGACGGTTCTAATAAAGAAGTTGTATATTATAACACAAAATGATGCATGAAATGAAAATTATAAATTGATAATATCTACATACACAGACCAATTAACATCACGATTGCTCTAGCACCATGGAAGAACCTACAGCCAATGGTGCATAAATAATGAAACTGATAATAACACTATATCAACAGCCTTTTCATAACACACATAATACCCATGCCACAAAGGGAATGCTGCACAAATAAATACAAGAGATACTCAAGCAAATACCTTTTAAATGAATGGATGACAACAGCAAGGAAAACACAGGGATGTTAATTAATTTTAATTAATTTCAATTAAGATCAGTTTATTTTAATTAGCATTTTTAAACCATAAAATATTCCATCTATAATGCAACAATTCACCTTCCTTAAAAGAACACTAAAACGTATATAATTTGCTAAAAGTGTATGTTAAACTTTTTAAAATGTCATTAACTATATATATTCGTTGCTCTAGCTGCTGCATGTTTCAGGCACAATTGGGCCATCATCAGGCATTTATTATCTGAGGAGACTGCAGCGCTGTACATTTTGTCCTCTCTGCCCTTAATTTCTTTTTAATTCGCTTAGTGGGGAGTGGAGTCCAACTGGATCCACTCGGCACGGCGGCCACTGATTGGCCTATTGTAGGCTGCCCCGGGTGATTATGATGGAGAATTTGGTGGAATGAAGACTGGCAGGGGAAACCGAAGTACTCGGAGAAATTCCGCCCCAGCACCACTTTGTCTACCACAAATCCCACTTGACCATACCCGGGATCGAACCCGGGCTACCGCGGTGGGAAGGCAGCGACTAACCACTTGAGCTATGGCGCGGCCTAGAAAGAGCTTACCTCAATCACTGGACAACCCATGTCAATAAGACTACAGCTATATAAATACCAGGCTATGTTGAAGGGAGATAACAGGAAAAATGTACAGTAGAAATTACGATAAGAGATGCACAGACCTGAAACTAAGACCAAAAAATATATCATTGTAGGTCGCGGTGCAAGGGCCGAGAAGGCCCACCCCTTATACCTTCATTCATTCATTCATTCATTCATTCAAGACAGAAAGGGAGGTGAAAATTTTATGCAACAAACCTAGCCAACAAACCAAGTCCATGAAAACTAGTCATCATCACCATCAGTAATCTGTCAGACGACAGGTCCACAGTCTCTTCCAAAACAATTCCTCCACTTAATGCGATCTAGAGCTTTCTCCTTCAAATGACAGTATCCTCATCTGTCCCCAAGGTCATCCATCATCTTCTTACGTCTTCTTCCTCGTCTTCTGGTCACTTCTATCCGCCCCTCTATCTTTCCTTCAATAACTTCTTTTAGAAGGCAGTTTCTGCGTAAAACATGACCAATCCAATTAGCCTTCCATTTTCTTATTTCGTGTAGGATAATCCTCTGCTCACTGACTATAATTAACGCTTCTTCATTTCTCACATAATCGGTCCAACTGATCTTCTCCATCCTTCTCCAACACCACATTTCGAAACTTTCCAGATGTTTCTCATCTACTGCCCTAAGTGTCCATGTTTCAGCCCCATACAGAGCTATGTAGCATTTCATTAGTTTCTTCCTCAAATTTAAGTCCAATTTGCTGGTGAAAAGATTCTTCTTGCTAAATGCAGCTTTTGCCATGGCAATCCTAGATTTAATTTCACTAGTGCACCTTCCATCATCTGTTAACAAGCTACCCAAATATTTCAAACATTTCACATTCTCCAGTTGTTTTTGGTCTATCTTTATTGTGACTGGGGTTGGTTGTCTCGAAATTTTCATTACTT
>NW_019724584.1:820446-825886 GCF_002891405.2 Cryptotermes secundus | reverse complement strand
ATATCTTCTCAAGATATTCCTTTTTGGCCCTGTCCGTGGCTCTTTCCAATTCATTCCTCAGTCTCCTGTACTTCCTCCTGCCTTCTTCATTGTTGACATTCTTCCATTTCCTTCGCTCCTCCATTTTACTCATCATCTCCTGTGTAACCCATGGTTTTCTTGCTATCTTCTCAACTTTACCAACCAATTCGCTTATAGTATCTAACATGCATCCTTTTATGTTGTTCCACTGCACTTCAGCATTTCCGCTTTCACCTTCAGTTGCACTGAGTTTATCTTCCAGAGTCTCCTGCACACTTTGTCTTTGAGCATACAACTTCTCCAAATCCCATCTAGGTCTGTGCTTTTGAAATCTTATAATTTTCTTCAACCTGGTTCAGAACTTGGCAACCAGTAGGTTGTGGTCAGAGTCAATATCTGCCCCAGGCAGCGTCTTCACATCCTTCACACTGTTTCTGAATCGATGTTTCACAAGGATGTTGTCCAACTGATGTCTCCTCCAATCCCCAGGTGCCTTCCATGTGTAAATTCTTCTCTTTGGCTTCTTGAACCAAGTGTTGGTGACAATCAAGGATTAAATCGAGAATTTGTGAAACCATTGCACTGAAACATACCCATAGCCATAATTAATTCCATGGAAGAGAGTCCTCTTGACAAGCTAACAGCTGCTCAACTACTCAAGAAACTTCCAGCATTTTATGGTACCATAAGGGTTCACTACTGTGTTTGTAACACAGCAGTCATTATCCTGATCCAGATGACTCCAGTCAACACCCTCTCATTCTGCTTGCTTAAGATCCAATTTAATTGGATCCTCATCTCTGCGTAGGTCTTCCAAGTGGTCTCCTTCCATCAGGATTCTCTATGCCTAAAGCTGACAGACTGGCACAACTATATGAGAATGCATAAAGATACATATTTGGAGCTGTTGTGGCAATTTATCCCATTATAAAAAAGAAAGACAGTATAATGAGAACAGCAGTTATTTCTCACAAGCTGCTACCTCATATTGTTTGCTACATGAAGAAATTATCAGGATTCAGAGTTCTCCATACTCATAAAAATGCAACAGAGAATGCACATGTGGCCAGCTTGAGAGAATGGAGGATAAACTGAACATTATGGGAGGAATTTATCTGGCACAAACAGGGGAGAATGACACTGTATGATATTATGAAAGACATATGTAATGATATAAAAGGAGAAATTTGTATTTGACATTATCTGAAAAGATGTCAGTAATATGATATGAAAGGTGTATGAGGCAGTATACAGTGTGATTCTTAATTACCTTAAATACTAGTATAAGCACCGTGTTCCACAGTCATACATAAACACCAGCAGTCATATATATGGCTGCAACCACTTTGTCATCGAGGCAGGGCAACAGGAAATGCGGGAAAGAAAACAGACAAATATCAAAGTTGTCGATAAAAAGTTTATTGGCTGCCAACAGAACAGCATCCAACCAGCTGCAGCATGAGAAAAGAAAAGTAGACAATGCAGTTGAGGTTAAAGACGTTATTTGATGCCAATAGAACAGCGTCTGGCCAGTTGCTGACGGTTTACAGAAGATACTCAAATGGTCCACATGTTGTATGTGAAATGGAAAAAAGGGCCAATCATGCAATACCCTCACCACTGTTCCCTGGGAAATGTGATGATGGGCCATTCACCTGGAACTAGTATGGGGGGACCGTTCCACAGCATGCAGAACATCTTCCACATCAATGCACCTGTGACTTCATGATCTTCGTGATATAACTTCATTTGTCATATCATTATGCCTATGACCTGTTTCTCACAAACCATGTTCCAGAGAAATTAATGTCCTGCGATTTTGATGCCGTCATTGTATATACCTTTCAGTGTTACAAATTGTTATGATGCCCTTCTCTGTATAATGATAAAAGGATTTGGGTAATAAATGAGTGTACTTTCAAAACAGTAACAGACATAAACATGAAATAACCTGAAAACAGAATGAAAACTCATATTTTCGTTGGCAACACTGAATATTCAGTGGTGAATGGTGCTCTGATCACTATGAAGGGACTGTGAGGAATTTTTGGACAAAAACCGGCTTTGATAGGATGAGCAGGACCCAATCCTTGGCCCTGCAAATCCCTGGACCTTACTCCATGTGATTTCTACCTGCAGGGGTATATAAAAGACCAAGTATACCAACCTCCAGTGCCTCAATATGTGTAAAAACTGCATTCTTTACCTGCATACCTACCTCACATATGGCACATGTGAATGGAATACACCTGTAATGAATTCTTTCCAGAACTTGCTGTTTGTAGTATGTGTATTAAAAAGACAGTTTGTACACAACTAATGATGCAAAAAGTGAGAGTGAAATAATTTTGCAGGACATATGAGCAATTTATAAATGAATATCACCGTTTGGATATGTGCCATAAGAATCTGGACAATCTGAGTGCTCTCTGGGGGAAGAACATTGGCTCCTGTCCATGGGAATCACAGAATTTCAGTCTGCAACTGGAAAGCCTCTGTGGTGAGTATATGAGTACATAAATGATATATGTAGACTGCCTCACAGGTCATTCTATGCTGGTATGTTAACCAGTGATGGGATGGTAAGATGTGACAAACCTTCCATAACAGGGAATACCATGAACAGCTGAATCTGAGACTGTATGGACCTAAGAGGGACGAAGCAAGCAAGGGAATGGAGGGTTTCACATAATGTACTTTGTAAGTTGAATAGGTCAACGAAAAGGACATTATGATGGGCTTCACATGTATTTTATATTTTAGAAATGAGGAATAAGTATAGATTTTATGAGAATTTTTGGAAGGTTAAAGAGAAGATGGGAGGATAATAAAAAGCTAGATCTTAGGGAGTACATTAGGAGAGTGTGAACTGAACTGGACAGGCACACCAGTGTGTTTAATAACTGCTTTTGGTATTAGTACTTCCCACTTGACCTAATCATTCTGCACTATGGCCCTGGGGTCAACTCAGCCTCTAATAAAAATGAGTACCAGGAATTTTCCTGGGGGTAAAGGGCAGCCAGCGCGTAAGACTGAGAACCTTGTCGCCATGTGAGCGGACTGTTTAGAAAATGTGCGAGCCTTGACGTCTCACAACCCTGTGGACCTCCAAGGTCTGTTACATGGATAGCTTTTTACTTCCCTGCCTTAAAATCTGAATACAAGTGAACTGTAGCAGAATTCATATCTCCTGACGTTTGGCGAGAAAGAATACAGAGTTCCCATGGCGTTGCCAGTGTCATCCTGCAGCAGCAGTGTTAGGAAACTGATAACGGAGAAGACTGAGTTGGAATAGAACTGAACTGTTTCGTAAAAGTAAATCATCATACGAGCTGAACTTATATACGCGATTTTTTCCTCCGTAAGAGAATTTTTTTCTTTTTGTGAGTAGGGAATTTGCCTGTCATAATTTCTCGGAAATTGCGGTTGCGTGTTTCCTTAGTGTGCCCTCGCTTTTAGAGACATCCAGATAAGGTAAAGTTGTCCCTGTGCTTAATTAATTAAGCACTACGCCATGAAGGCTTATGGGGAGTGTATGTATAGATCCCCGGCTTCATTTTTCTTCAGACATCTCTCAAAGAAATTATCAAAGAAACTCCGTGGCTGAAGTCCGTAAGCGAACTATACCGACCGAGCGACCGCCATTTATCGGCGAAGTTAGTGCCAACTTTAACGAATAGAGGGTGCCACGTGGTCAGCGCAACGAACCCCCACGGCCGCTAATTTCGGTTTTCAAGACAGGAACTGCTATTTCCTTGAAATAGCTCAATTATCCTCACGAGGCTGAGTGGACCCCGTTCCGGACCCACTGCTTCTCAGAAAATCTGGTAGCGCTGACAATCGAACCTGGGAACTCTGGATCTGTAGCCAGGAACTCTAAGCACTAGACTAGGGTGCGTGCACACCGAGCGCGCTTCGCATAGTGTGTCGCGTGTTGCTCAACGCTAAGCATAGTGCTAAGCATAACCAGCCCATTGTTTGAGAGCCAGGTGTTCACATCACTCGCGCTCCGCTGTGCAGTACGCCTAGCATAAGGCTAAGCGGAGCGCCACATAACGAGCAGTGTTGGTTATTTGCTTGGCGTTACCTAGCTGTTTCTAAAGCAATGGAAGAAGAAATTATTAATGCAGTATTTCAAAGAGAAGAAATATGGAACCCAAGACACAATAACTACAAAAATGTAACTGTTTTGCAGAAGAAGTGGATTGAAGTCTCTACAACAGTTGGCAAAATGGTAAGTTTTATTATATTCATACAGATACAGTAAACATATAATATTACTTCTATCCTCATACTTAAATGTATCTGATAAATGTAATTATTCTGCCAAGGTGCCATTAAAGAAATTGCAGAAAGTTTCTTGGATGTTTTTAGCTCTTTCTGAAGAACGGCACTGTGTTGGTGTATGAGGCCGTAATGTATCACCAAGTTGTGTAATCAGGTTATCATCTTTATTTTCTCTTTGGAAAGGTTCGTGGGTTAAAATGAAGTTGTGAAGGACGCAAATAGCTTTCACAATATTACTTGCATTTGAGACATCAGTTTCTATTGCTTTCAGCAAAACTCGCCACTTGCTACACATAATACCAAAGGCTCATTCTACACTTCATCTTCTTACCCTTGAGAGCCGATAATTATAAATACGTTTCCGATTGTCCAAAATTCTTTTGGGATATGGTCTCATCAAGTACTGTAAAAGAGGGTATGCTTCATCACCGACCATGACAAAAGGAGTGATCTCCTGTGTCTATGGGAGTTCTCTTGCTGCTGGAATATTTAGTTTGCTGTTTTCCAATAATTTGTATAACGAGGTAGTTCTAAAATTCCCTCCATCACTTTGACGTCCAACAGCCCCAATATCAACAGCCAACAGCTTGCAATCTGCATCAACAAGAGCTTGTAACAATATTGAAAAATATTGTTTATAATTATAATATAAAGAGCCGGATTTAGCCGGACATTTAATTTCGACGTGTTTGCCGTCCAGTGCTCCTAGACAATTGAGAAAATTGCATTTCTCCCAATATTTTTCTGCTACTTGTCGCCACATTTCAGTTGTAGGGGTTGGCAGGTATGTCGCTCGTAAAACATTCCATATTGTGATACAAGTCTGTTTAATAATTTGAGAAACTGTCGACACGCCCAGTCGAAAGTGAAGCGCCAAAGAATGAAATGACTCTCCAGTGGCAAGATATCTGAAAGAAATAGCAACTGGCTTCATTGAATTAGAAATATATTTAGAATCGTTGTAATAAATATACATCTGTAAGTCACATTTTTCATAATTGTGTAGATTGAAAAATCAGTACAATTACTCAGTTTCTCATTCAGGCTAATTCTTTGTTTATATTTCAGTTAAAACTGTGAAAGCCAAATGGAAATATCTCAGAGATTACTTCCATCGAGAGTGCAAAAAACT
>NW_019724584.1:758598-818397 GCF_002891405.2 Cryptotermes secundus | reverse complement strand
GAGACTTTCACAATATTCCGAACTGAACGGACGTGACCCTTGCACGCTCCGGGACATAGCTAGCCGATAGTGTAACGCTGTAACTTAAAGCTAAGAATACATTAATTTAACAGTGTGGTGAATTAGCAGGTGAATAAACGTCAATTGGCTCAACTCTCAGAAAAACGCTTTCTTCGGCATCGCTACCCTGAGACTCATGCAAACCGACCCAGCTAGTTTCCCGTACCTATACCGATCTTCCTTAGTTTGATCTGTGAGGACAACTTCCAGTAGCCATCATACACTGTCCTAAGGAAGAAACAGGTGTAGCAGGGATAGCACCATTCCGACTGCGCCGATACAAGCAAAGGCGGGTTGGAAAGAGCGGTGTTAAGGCGGTCCTCTAAGAAATTATACACATTTAAACAATTTTGTGAACCTTTCCTACCGTAACCACTGAAACGACTACTATCACTTGTACCCCGCTTACTAAGCGGAAATTCTGTGTTCTAACACTTTAAATCAGAAATTATATACACGTACAAATTAAGATGTATATATTGTCACACACTTAATTCTACTGAAACGCGAAATGTTATAAGACAAGAAACTCGCAGTACTTGTCCCCAGCTGAAAAAAAAAAACACATCGGGAACATGTAACTCATATCACAGGCGAAAGACGAACTAATGAGTTGCATTCTTTCCTGGTCTTGGAGCACTTGTTTATATTGCCGACACAGAGGTGACCAACTGGTGTGGTGTGAAATAGCACAAAGTTCCACGAAGTGTGGCGAGATAAACAAAAAGAAAGAGGAAGCACCCGCGCTGTATTAGATGCAAAAAAAAAAAATAAACAAATAAATAAATAAATAAAAACAGTGCCGGCACGTTTTAAAACGACATGGATTGTTTAGAAAGCTAGAAACAAGCGACTGAGCCTTCTCGGAACCATTCTTTATGAAATACAAAGCAGTTTTAGCCTGTATCCTCAGTATATTACCCCAAAAGTGGTACCATCTCGCCGTTTCCTAACAATTCCTCAATTATTATAGAAGTGTGTTTACCCTGCCGTTGCATAGAAGCGGCAATCTTCTATTGTTGCGCGCGTGTTCATTTCCGCAGGAACCTGTTTGCCGGGTCGTTGCCTAGGAATCAACGTCTACTCTGGCTCCACTATACCGGCTTTCAGGCATCATGTCACAACATGTCCACAAATCTATGGCTGCTGAGATATGAGTAAGTTTTGAATTTGACTGGCACCAGGACAACACTTCAGTATTCATTAAGAGAAAGAGCAGAAGACCCGCATTCGTACAGTCGCTCGTGAAGTTTGGTTAGTAATTTGTGGGATCAGATTCTGTGTTGTGGGTAATGCCCTGCGTAGAGGCGATGTGCTTCCCTAGAATGTCCATTGGCATGCCCGTACATTAAATGAATGTCGTTTCGCAAACCGAGTAATTAAGATTCCATTTACAACACCACTATTTTTTATTGCTAGTCGGGTGGGACTAGGTCCCTTGTACTACGGCCACTTCTGGCCTATTGTACCAGCCCCACATGATAGGTGAGGGTGATTGTAGAGCAATTGGTGGAATGAAGATTGGCAGGGGAAACCGAAGTACTCAGAGAAAACCTGCCCCAGCGACACTTTGTCCACCACAAATCCCACTTGACCAGACCCGGGATCGCTAAGCCAGCGACTAGCCGCTTGAGCTATGGCGCGGCCAATACAACACCACTAAATGAATTTCAAATCAAACTACAATCAGAGCACGAACTGTCACTGCCCTTTCCTTAGTACAGAAGTAGCGTAACTACTGAGTCTACTGAGACAGTCACAACACACGCAAGGGAAAGGTAAGGAAACTTAATGCATACTTCAGTATCACCCTAGTATCCAGTCAAATGCAAAACTTGCCCATATCTCTGCAGGCATTGATTTCTAGGCATATGCTCACTGGGACTTCCTTGCTCATTTAAGTGAGTACTATACGCCCATAAAGCCCTTTTCTCTTTAACACCCGGTGTCATCATCCTCCCTTTTCAGCTAATGTATATAGTCTCTTTAGCTGACAGGAGTATAGTACAAACAATGAGATGAAAACAAGTGTTAGCAATGCCTAACGTCAAAGTTCACTTAACAGTTAGTTAATTAGAAATTTCAAGTACAAATATTATGTTTCTGGACAATATCCACCGTCCTGTTTATATTACAAAACACAAAGTTTCGGAGAGCTAGTCCCTTTCTCCGGAGATGGGGACTAGCTCTGTCGATTGGGCCCAACTGAGGTGTTACGTGAAGACGGAGAAAGATTCCAGTCTCTGAAACGTTGTTTTGTAATATAAACAGGACGGTGTTTTTAGATAAAGACAGGACGATGGATAGTGTCCAGGAACATAATATTCGTACGCGGTAGCGTAGTGGTTAAGGTACTATGCTACAAGCCGGAAGCTCGCGGGTTGAAGTCCCGATGAGGTCATTGGATTTTTTCTATTGACCTAATCCTTCTGGCCGCACTATGGCCCCTGGGGTTTACTCAGCATCTAACAGAAATGAGTACCAGGAATTAATTAAATAATTTTCCTGGGGTGAAGCGCGGCCGGCGCGTAAGGCTGACAACCTTACCGCCATCTTTGAGCCGATTGTACTAATGTACGATTGTCACAAACCTTTACATATCGGAAGCCTTGGAGAAATTCAGTGTCACATTTTATTCTAAACTACTCCTGTTGCAGATGAGTTCAGCATTATACTTACTGACACCGATGATGACCAGGAAGGCTGCACATTTGTTGTTGAGTTGGTGCAGAAAATCAAACCGGATGAAGGGGAAGAGCTCGAATACATCAGGCCTTGGGATGCGTTGGTACATTTGGAGCTGGAAGTGGGAGTGAGTTCTTTTCCACTTTAAGGTGACTGTAGATATAAAGAGTAAGACGCACAACAGTCCTATCTACCTCAGTGCCAACCTCACAGTCACAGTGAGGCTGTAGTACGATTTTGTTGCAATATAACCATCGTATATGATGTATAAAAGAAATACTCCCGCCCCACGATAGGTTAGTAAGCTTCGAAGTTTAGTTCTTTACCTTTTTTTACCTAATTATTTCATGAGAGGATACTGTAATTTCACGTAACCGCAACAGATGAATTAAGTAAACCAGCACCTTTCTGCAGACTGCAGGTCTACTTCTGTTTGCAGGAAGAAATCTTTCCAGTCAAGTTTCCGCAGGAGACACGCTGCTTTACACTGGAACCTGGCACCCATGACATAAGGGTCACCACTAACACGGAACAACACAGCAAGATTTACATGCGCATATTCTCCAAGAGAATGTATGAAGTGGAACGGAAGTAATAAGGCTAAGGGTCTGTTACAAAACACTTGGCACACAATTAATGAACTGCTTCACCAAGTCTTAATCGTGAATAATTTATTGAAAAAAGGCATGACTATATGTTAATATATGTGATTTCATTGTTTTCCAGCACTGCACAGTGTCTGGTGCAGAAGAACTCATTTATTCCTGAATCAGTGACACAGTGACCAAAGTTGTATTTGAATAGCGATGATGTTACAGCCTAATTATGCATGAATCGCTTTGCCCTTTATTATAACAAACCTCTAAATGTTACGATTTCTCTTAAATATAATAATTTATTCAGAGTTATGTTTGTACTTCTAATAAGGAATGGCTTTCTCTGGAATTAGGATAGGGCTCCTGTATTACGAGGGAGAGTCAGTAAATAGGTCACAAATTGATATAAAGCGTAAAATACAAGGGTTGGATAAAAAGCAGTGGCAACACTGCTGTAACATGAAAGATGTGCGTCAGGTGGCACTAGCGCCGTCTGTAGCTGATAGCAGAAGTTCGGTTGAAGTAGTGCAGTGAGTGGTTCTGGTTGTGTTTCATTGAGTTGCATTGTGCATCGTCTTGAAGTGCAGGAGTCCACATCAAGCACCCTAACAACATGTTTACGAAACAAGAACAACACTCCTGGATAAAAATTGAAGTTGCACGAGGTCGTAGTGCACAAAACTGTTATCAGGGACTGCGAGAAGCATGTGGTGATGCTGCTCTGCCACATCGCACAGTGGCACGATGGGTGAAATTGTTCCGTGAAGGGAGGGATGCCATTCAGGACAGCCGTCGTTCAGGACGACCCCATGTTGACAACCACACAATTCAGCTTCTTGCTTCTTTGCTGGATGTCGATCGTCGATGGGCTGCGCGGGAGTTAGCTGCTGAGGTAGGCGTATGTCACAAAACTGTGCTCCACATTCTGCACGATGTTCTTCGATACCCCAAAATTGCAGCGCGTTGGGTACCCCATACAATGTCCGAGATACAACAATGGCAACTTTATGCAATTACACGGGACTTGTTGGACCGGTACCGTGGGAAGGTGACGACTTCCTTGGAAGGATCGTCACTCTGGACGAAACTTGGGCTTGCTCATACGAACCGCACTTGAAGCAACAATCAAATGAACGGAAGCATCCTGGCTCTCCTCGTCCAAAGAAAGTGCGCCCTACACAGAGTAATGCGAAGGCGATGTTCATTGTGGCATATGACACTGATGGAGTGATACTGCACCACACTGTACCTCAACGACATTAAACGCTGCCTACTACTGCGGTTTCCTGCGCAATCATCCTTGTCCAGCACTCAGGAGAAAGCGATGACACTTGTTGGCAACGAACCCCACCATCCTTCATGACAATGCAAGGGCTTATACTGCTGACGCTGTCAACGATCTCCATCGTTGCTGGCGATGGGAGATACTGCATGATCCACCATACTCATCCGATATGAGTCCGTGCAATTATGATCTCTTTGCCAAAATGAAAGAACCCCTGCGAGGTGCACGAGATTATTCGTGCTGTAGGGCGGTTACTGCTGGACACCAACAGAAGTGGACGCGCTGATGGTGTACGACGCCTTCCACAAATTTGACAGAAGGTGGTAAACATGGGGGGGCGATTATATTGAAGGAATGTGTTTACATCAGGTAATAAAGTCATTTCAGAGCCACAGATGTGTTGCCACTACTTTTTATCCGACCTTTGTATATGATATTCGAACTTGGAAAAAAATTCTTTCTCGACATATCCTCCAACATTGATACATTTGTCCCATGTCTTTACCAGTGCGTCGAAACCCGCTGCATAGAAGTATTTTGATCGCTGTCTCAGTCACTTCCGCACGTCCGTTTCAATCTCTTCATCAGCGAAATGCTTGTCACCAAGGTGTCTTTAGCGGACCAAACAGATGGAAGTTACTAGAGATTAAGTCCGGGCTGTAAGGCGGATGTTCAAGAAGTTCCCACTACAGTTCTTGAATTCCGTCCTGGGTTGCACGGGCTGTATGGGGTCTGACATTGTCATGATAAATCAGTACCCCTCTTGCCAGTTGGCCTGGATGTTTTCTGCGAATTGCATCCCGAAGCTTCAACAGAACTTCACAGTACAGTGCAGAATCCACAGTTTCGGGCTGTACGGCGCATGGGCAAGAAGTTCCCGTTGTAGTTGCACGGGCTGTATGGGGTCTGACATTGTCATGATGAAGCAGTACCCCTCTTGCCAGTTGGCCCTGATGTTTTCTGCGAATTGCATCCCGAAGCTTCAACATAACTTCACAGCATGATGCAGAATTCACACTTTCACCATTTCTGGTACTCCACGAGAATCTCAAAACACAATAAACGTAACCTTACCACCTGATGGCGTAAGTGATGAAGGTGAAGATGGATGTTTCCATTGCATTGCAGCACGCTTTGATTCGGGTTTGCAGTGCTGCACACATGATTCGTCCCAAGTAACAAAAAGTCCCGTTAGCATACTCTCATCTTCTCCGTCCTCTGCATACTGTAACATGTTGCAAGGTCAGACCCAGTCGGTTCATTTTTTCTCGATCCCTCCGTTCTCTGGGCACCACCGTGCGCACACTTTCCGAAACTTCAAACGATCATGCATTATGCTGTATGCGAACCATGGGCACACCATAGCGCAGTTGTTACACTGTCTAACGTTGTCCTCCTGTCAGCTCGAATCATCTCTTTCATCCGCTGCACAGTTCCTTCTGTCCTCATGGGGCATCATCTGCAACTTTCGAACGTCCTTGAGATAATTTATCGCCCCAGTTGTGAACCGCTTTACGCGACTAACACTTCCCACCTTAAAAGGAAACATTTCTTTATGAAGAAACGAGAAATAGAACGCTGGTTTTCGGTAGTATGATCCTCAAACACGGTCGCCACTTTGACTACTAAAACCAGCGTATGCGCATGCGGGTCTTCTACAGCGACTGTAATGAAGCTGGACTATGCTACCTAGCGATACAGAAAACCTTCTGCGTCCATTACAGCTGTTTTACTTCCATTTGTGACCTATTTACTGACTCTCCCTCGCAAAATTTTCAGTTTACCATTCGTTTCAGTGGACTGCTCTCTAATATATTGTCACGTGTTAAGTGATTAGACACACGGTTTGGTTTACTAATCGGATATATTGGGCTGTTACAACACGCAACTACAGGCGATCACAGTGTTATCGCTAATTTACACATGATTCACCGCAGCACGCACTAAGTCGGGAAAGATGGTATTTATGCATGACGTTGCTTTGTAATTGTATTTATTTAAGTTATTACTAATGAACGTGCGAGACGGGGCAGCGCAGTCGGTATAGTGACTGCCTACGGACTGGACGACCAAGGGTCGGAGATCGAGTCCCGGTAGGGTCAGAATTTTCTCGTCTCCATATCGTTCCGACCGGCTCTGGGGCGCACCCAGCCTCCTATCCAATGGGTACCGGGGGCTCTGTCCCCGCGGGTAAAGCAGCAGGGTCCTGAAGTTGACCACTCACCTCCATCTAGTGCTGAAATCAAGAAAATGTGGATCTATACATCCACTCCATTTGTCCAAAAGCGCCCTGGACAGACGAGTTGAAAACACTGGATTATCCAAAATTCGTTTAGGATATGTTCTCATTAAGGTAGTGTTGGGTAGGCTTCATCAGCTACTACAACAAATGGAGCTTACAATACTGTTCCAGGTAATTCTGTGTCCGAGGGGACGTTAAGTTTGCCTTTCTAATACAAGAGATAATGAAGACTATCTACAATTTCTTCCATAACTTTGACGTCCTACTGCCCTGATCACTCTCTCTCTTTACAGGTGCTCCCACTTTGGAGCATAGGTCATCCGTGAAACGCTTTGTTTCACTTCAGTTTCTTAATCCTAAGACAGTCGGTACAACTCCTTGGATGGGGGATCAGCCCGTCGCAAGACCGCTACCCACACAGGACAATAAACAGAATAAACGCAGAGATCCATGCCTTCAGTGGGATTCGAACCCACGATCCCAGTGTTCGGGCAAGCGAATACTGTTCATGCCTTAGACCGTGCGGCCACTGTGATCGACTCTGATAGCTACAGTGCTCCATTTGCAATCCGCATCAACAGCAGCTTGAAGCAGTATAGAAAACTAATGTTTGTAATTGTGGTAATGTGAGCTGCTGTTTGCTGGGCACTTAACATGTTTAACATGTAAACTTCCTACACAGCTAGAAAAGTTCAATTTTTTCCAATAGCTTCTTGCTGTTTCACGCCACATTCAATTTGTGGGTTTCGGTATACACTCATCTTGTAAAACGTTCCATATAACTTTAAAAGTTTCTCTGACAATTTTTGAAATTGTGAAGACTCCCATTCGAAAGTGAAGTGTAAACAATCGGAACGATTCGCCAGCTGCAAGATACCTTACAATAAATATTCTTATATTAAAATTAAGTATGGCTAAGTGGTTATTCTGGTGATCTGTAGACGTTTCATGATTCAGTATTCAACTGTGTTCTTTTTTCTTTTAAAGGCATAGGCCTTCATCATCAGATTTACTGATTTCATATGCTATATTCTGAACTGACTTAAACTGTACCTGCCATTCGTTTTTATCATTTTAACTTTGGGAAATATATTGCCGTTCTCTTTAATCTATTATCAAAACCCTATCCACCATTATCATCCAATTTTAAACTATTTTTCGGTGGATGTGATTTCATTAAATTCGGCTAATCGATTTAATTGTGTTGTCAGGCAACAGAGCGAACAGAGAGCGACAGAGAGTGCCAACAGGATGAGTTTAAAATAAGACCGCGCTTTGTTTGGCCAAGAAAAAACTTTACACGTTTTAATTTGTATACGTTTCAGCAAAAACCATAAAAAATGGAAGTATTTTGGGGACTACTTTCAGAAATAAACGAAGAAGGTTGTAAAGCCAAGATCTGGAGCCACAGGGCAGATCTCGAAAAAAATGTCATGGCAGCATTACTACATGATGCTATTTCATTAAGAACTGCTCGATTCAGGAAAATCAGAATGTGGTTTGCATGACAGTTTAATAAGTGAATCACAAAGTCTAAAGACACCTCATATGATTACAACGATGGAGAAAATTCAATAGCCGAATTCTCATATGCACTTTCAGTGCCGAGTACTTCTTCCAGACCTTGTAGTGTTCCATCTGTCTTCTGAAGAAACAATAAAACATTCAGGTTCTCCAAGGAAAATGAAAATCACACTTGACAATACTGATGTAGAAATTATGATTCAGAAGCTTTTTTTTTTTAACAAGTCTTTCGCCTGTCATTAAATCTATTCCACAGTGGCAGAAACGTCCTTCTAAGATTGAAATTTGAGTTCATAATAAATGAGGTAGAAACTGAAAGACAAGTGACAGGTATTCCACACAGTGGTGATATACCAGAGCAAAACAAATTTCCAGTTGAAACAAACGGGTCACCAGTATATTCCAACATTCAGTAGACATCGCCATTGTGAACGTGTATAATAAGTGCATGATAATAAAATTAAACATTTCCTGTATATAAACAGCTTTCCTGACCTTTCAGTTACGACTGGCTGTTGTTCAGCATATATGCTGTCATTGTAGTTAGCTCCTTGGCCCACGAAGGTGAAGCTCAAGCCTGTTTAAAAGTGTCAAATGTCAAGTTCTTAAATAAACTTTGACCTTACCAAGATTAACACATGCGTTCCTATAGTTATGGCAGAATTGTCCAAAGTAGGTCTTCATTTAACTCATCAGCCTGTTTACGTTTCCTTCTATTTTTCAGCTTTGAGGAAAGCCATTCTGATAATAACTTTCTACAGAATTTTGATAAGGCTATGGTAGTGTCTGTGAAACCTAATGAGCTCAGTGCATAGCGGAATACCACTTTCGGTGTGAAACACACTGCAAGTAAAGCATTTCGCATAGTGCACTACGCTATATGCGAAGTATGCTTGGTACACACATAGCCTAAGAGCTGTAAGAATTCCTTCTTCTGCCTACATGATGAACAAGCACATTCAGAAGAATTAATTTTACCATTCTACCAATTTACTGAAAATAATATACCTGATCAACATATCCTGTGTTGATAATTTAAAGCATGGTATAGAGATGATATATGCAGGCATTCATCGACAGTATAGTTTTGATAAACCTGAAACTCCATGAAATGTCACTAAACAAGTGTCATGTATCAGAAACATAAAATGACTAAATGACATCTAGACCAAACCCAGACCTGCAGTCAGAAACGGCGCGCATACAGATGTTACGGCTCCCATCATAAACATCTAAAGAAAGATTTTTTTTTGCCAAAGGTATGAATAACACATACATAAAGACATGAATGAATGTTTTTATAGGACTGCACATAAAAGAGAGTACAAAAGTTTGTAATGTCAACATATTAAAATAAGTATGAAAAAAGATTCGGTCATCATTGCATGGTGCTTACAAAAAAAATATTTAATACAGAACTCCATCAGGTGGCGTGCAACCTATAATGTAATAATGAAGATAATAGTAATAATAAGTATAATAGCAATAATTCATAATATTTAATAATAGTATTAGTAAACAGACTTCCTTTCGTTGACTACATTTTGTTGGCTTGCACTTGCCCAGTGTCCACCAATCGCATCCCATCACTGGACCTCGCTTTCACACAGAAGAGTTAAAACACAATTGCAGCACATGACCAGGAACTAGTAGTTCCAGGTCATGGGCTGCCATCTTGCACTTTGGTGCCAAAAGTCTGTCTTATTTTCCCATGAGCCCTTGGAAAAATAGACCTTCTTTTGCCAAAACACAGATATTTATAGGGTGGAACAGCGCTATTAGCACTTGGTTTACCTAAACAAAACCAGTCAACATGATATAGCTCACATACAATAACGGTTTGGGAAACTAATGATTACATTCGCCACACAAATGTGTAACGAACAGGTTCCGACTGTTTATGTACACGATATAAAATGACATTAAACAATATCAGTTATGGTGTCACTATATCTTGTCCCTTATTGTAATTGTATCAGCCCACTGTCCATTAATGTAAGGCAACATTTTTACAACACACACACAGTGGTACAATGGATGCAATGAGGGGGCAAGAGAAATAAATTTAACAAATGTGAAGAGACAAGTACAATTCCAACTGTCCAACAAACAAAATACTGCAAGTCCTTTCTGCTCTGCAGAGCAAGCAATCCTATCAACATTGCACAGCTTCACACCACTTCTAGAACTATGTGAAACACACACGTGGCATGCTTCTCGGGAAGCTAGGCAGTAGTTCCCATATGAAAAATATCCGTGTAGCACCATGGTGAGAGAATGGTACTGAGAGAGAGAGCTGGGTGACCTGACCCAGCAGGTACAGGATGTGCCAAGTTATCATTAGTAATCCTTCAATGTACGACGTTTTAGGACACTAACTAATGAACAAAAAGACTGGTGATGTCCATATTATTTCACAATAGGCAGTGTCAACCTACAAGTTGTGGCACAAGTACTGAGCGCTATCATCTACCTGTCCCACTAACCCAGCACAGACAGAGGCTGGCAATGAACGCAGTCTTCATTCTGGCACTCCATAGGCTAGGAGGCAGGACGGTGCCTTCCCCCGCAGATCCCACAAGACACACAACACCAATGACATGCTCGAAGTGGTGGGTAGCACCATAGGCAGGGCACCAGCAATGATAGCAGAGCCAGGCCAAGCCACCGGCGCCCACAGTTTTCATCCACCACCCCACACTCACATGGATGCTGTGCAAAGTCCCCTTCTGCATCTGCCATGCAGTGGTACAGCATGCACTCAGCACAAGAGATGCAGGCCACCGCATTGATCCCTGCTCGCACACAATCTGGTGCATACTCACAACTCCCTCGGGCATTCTCATCCTCTGAATACAGCTCCTGGCAGTGGCGGCACCTGTTCTGACAGGCTTTGTGGCGGTCTTTTTTCTTATCACCTGGCTTGCTAGGTAGCAGAGGGGGTTGAGTGGGAATGACTTCCAGACTTCTCTTTTTCAGACTATCAGATGCATCACGGCTTGAAGCCTTCTGGTCCTCCATCACAGGATATATGTACTCATGCACAGCTGTCAACTGAACATATGAATAATTCTCTTTCTCACTGCCCCCAACTACAACTCCACCTCCACTCCCCCCGCCACCACCTTCTCCACGCTGCTGTTGCTGTTTGCTCTCTGGTGGGCTGGCATCCCGGTCAGACCCCAATTTGTCACGTTTTGGGATGTAATGAATCCGATGAAGTTGATGAGACTCAGTGGGGGGTGTAGCATGGCGGCTACTCCCTCCACCACCTCGTGAGGAGCCAGAAGAGGAGCAGGAGTCTCCTCTCTCCACAGGTAAGTTCAGTGTCTAAAATTTAACAAGCATATGTGAAAATGTAAGGAGCATAGAGTTCAATAATGCACACTTCTTTTGTGAAAATTTTGTCATGCAAGCTCCAGCAATGTCAAAATATTTAAGACATGCATACTACAAGCCATGCATCAGTGTTACGCCATGAGCTTGAGTCCAACATTTCTACTGGAAAACCGAGACAGTAAATGTGAGGTTGACCAGGTATCATGTCATAAGGCATATAGGGAGCACAGACTACTACACTCATTTTCTGAATTCAGGTAGCTCTTGCTCTGGCTGTTTTTGACTCAGGAAAATCACTTCTGGTACCAACTGGATACGAGTGGTTTCCAGCATCATTGCAGTGAAAGCAATTCCATAAAAGGTAAAGGTAAAGTTGTCACTGTGCTCAACTAATTAAGCACTACACCTTGAAGGTGTATGGGGGAGTGGATATACAGATCCACAGTTTCTTGACCTCGGCACTAGTTCGAGGTGAGTGGTGAGCTTCACATCCCTGCCGATTTACCCCCAGGGAAAGAGCCCACAGTACCTGTTGAATAGGAGGTTGGGTGGACCCCAGAGCCGGTCTGGACAACATGGAGAAATGAAAAATTTTGACCCAGCCGGAACTCAAACTCGTCGTCCAACCTGTAGCCAGTCACTATACCTGACTACTCTATCCTGGCTCGAAAGCAATTTCACAATGATTACATTTTATGTTTTGTTCAGATGAAATTAATTTTACTATTTCTAGTATTCTAGATCACATTCCATGAGAATGATCATTACACTCACCATGACAAAGAAATTAATTTCCCTCACTGAATTTACAGGACATTAGAAACAGGTAGCAACATAGGTTTTTCATTGTAATGTTCATGGGAACTATAAAGCTGGAACAATTATTGACCATTTCAAGTATAATTGAAATGATTACATTGAACCTTCTAATACAGAACCAGTACGTACATTAATCAAATTCTTGCAACCAAACCTTTCCTACATTTACATGCACTAAGCATTATACGACATACATTGATATATTACAAATTATCCAAAATGTCTTTCTTTTAGGATGAAGTCTCAGCTATCAAACTCTTCAGTTATAAGGAGAATACCTTAGTCAGGGGTGCAGTCAGTATAACAACTGGCTATGGGTTTGTACGACCGAGGGGTTGGAGTTCGAGTCCCAGTAGGGTCCAGACCGGCTCTAGGGTCCACCTAACCTCCTATTCAATGGATAGCAAGGGCTCTTTCCCCAGGGGTAAAGCGGCCAGGGCGTGAGACTGACCACTCACCTCCAACTAGTGCCAAGGTCAAGAAAATGTGGGGCTCTACATCCACTCCCCCATACACCTTTATGGCATAGTGCTTCATTAGCTAAGCTCAGGGACAACTTTTATACCTTAGTCATGAAAACTGGGTGGCTCTAAGCTGGACAGCTGGAAATTATTCTCTTCCAGGGGCAACTCATTCAGTTCAGATCTGCAGGGAGCACTCACCTTTCTAACCAAAGAGAATATGGGGACTTTTCCCCAATGGATGTAGTCAGCCAAAGTGTGAAACTGATGACTCACCTCCATCTAGTGCTATTGCAACTAGGAATGTAAATGACAAATGTATGTTTTTTTCCATACACAGCAGTGACTAAGTGAGAGTTCAAGTTATGTCTCATAACTCTTGAGGTAGAAGGAATCCATTCTTGTAGCCACTGCACAGATACAATTTTATCACTAAAATGCAAGTTACTAATCTGTAATTTTTGCTAACCACTTATATGGAATGAAGCATCCAAAAGGAAAATGTGTGTTCAATGTTACTTTCAGAGCTTTTTTAGTCCATCAACAGTCATCATCATCATCATTTTCACAGCAATGGCTTCTTGAAAAGCTACTGAACCAGAAAAGGGGTAAAAAAAATTATGGGCATAAATGGCTTTAGAAAATTCCAATTTTATGAAACGAGAAGCAAAACCATCATGATCAGCAGACATGAAGCTGGCAACTGCAGGTCTGGGCTGGTCTTCTTTTTTCTACATTTCTTCAAGGAAGGAACAACTGGAAGAAATATGACAATGATCTAACGGGCTTGAGATCACAGAAACTCTGCATCATAAAAGGTGCAGATTCCAGCCCAGCTTCTGTGTTAGGAAACACATGTCATCACATTCAAAGGTTAAATAACTACCATACTGCTTTGAATACAAGACACATTTTTTGCATTGTTTCCCCACTGAAAAACTAAGATGTCTTAAATTCAAGGAATTATTCACCAGTTTCAAACTGCCCAGGGGGTAGCCTGGACCGAACCTAACATAAACACATTTGGAGTGAGTCATCAAACCACATCATACCCCCACACCCACACCTGAGTCAACACCAAACTTGCAGTCCAGTCATTGCCTGACATTCTTACTGTTCAGGTGCGTTCAGTTTTCATTCAGTCTTTACCCATGGGAGAGCATTTTACATATGATGCCGCATTCAAAGGAAAAATATTCATGGTGCTGTAAATATAGGTAATTTTGCAGCTGGTACAAAGTATACAGTAAGTGAGGCATGTGTATGTCATTTGCAAAGTATGAAAACAAAACTACTTTCACATCTGACAAACAGAAAGTCTCTTTCTGGACCAAAGAAAGGGAGAAATCCTGAGATTGATGCCTCTGTTTTAGAGTCAAAATAAAGGATTACCTGTAACTATGGAAGCCTTAATGTCAAAGCAAAAGAATGTGCCTGAAACAGTATACCTTTCAAGGCTAGTCACGGGCAGTATGAAAAGTTTATGAAGAGAGAAAGCTTATTATCACAATGAAGGATGAATATGAGTCTGAAGCTTCCTTCTGAATTTGAAACTAAACTGAACGTCTGCATTTTGTTACTGGACTACGTCGAGGTCAAATCGCCAATGCAGGCAAAATTGTAGGTTTCTTCAACATACCTCAAAATTATACCACAAATTTCAAATGGCGAAAAAAAAAAATCTGTGGTTTCAGTCCACAAGGGAACTATACCGACACAAGCAACCGCCACCTGTCGGCGAAGTTAGTGCCAACTTTGGCAGATAGTGGGTGTTGCGTGGTCAGCGCAACGACTCCCCACAGCCATTAATTTCGGCGTTCTAGACCACAGCTGCTATTTCCTTGAAATAGCTCTTCAATTATCCTTAGGAGGCTGAGAGGAATGAAACCCACAGACTACGAAAAAGTTGTGTTATTGTCATGCTGTGTATAAACACAAATGGTAATAAATTACCACCATATATAATATTAAACACAAAAACAGTGCCAAAAGAAAATTTCTGCAAAGACGTAATAATTCAGGCCCACAGAAATGCATGGATGACATCGGAGTAAATGGAAGACCGGTGTGGATGTGTATGGGAACATCAGCCTGGTGCATTATCAAACCCACAGCGTGTGTTTGCAGTGGATGCATTTTGGGGCCATCTCTCCAAAAGAATCAAAAATAGGTTAAGGAAGAAAAGGAACAATCCAGTGATAATTCCTAGTGGCATGACAAGTTAATTACAACAAACAATGGTCTATTAACTGATGTGTCAATTAACAGACCACTGTCCATCTTGTCCGTAAACACTATGATCCCTTGCTAAAGAAAAGACAATCATACACTGACACCCAGTGACAAAATAAAATGAGCATCAGCATCAATAAGAGCGGAGTGCGTAGCAAAAGTTTGTAAAAAGGTACCAGTCAATATTATTCCAAAATCGTTTTTAAAGTGCTGTTTGTATAATGCGGAAGAAGGAAAGCAAGATGACACTGGACAAAGTGACGAGGGTACATCATCTTCAGGAAGTGAAAATGTGATTGAAGGATCACTCAACAAACTTTCTGATTAAATAAAAAAGATAGAAAGGTATGTACATGTAGCAAAAATTTTAGATTTCCATTTTATTTTGGTATATTTTCCATTACCTTTCACTTTAAATGTGTTCTAAATATTTTGTTATTTTAATCGATATGTTCTAAATAAACTCACCAAGATAAATATACCTTACTAATTTTTAACTAAAATCCTCATTTAAAAATTGGATACATCTTAAATCTTATATTCAAAGTAATACAGTATTTATGAATAGATTCTAAAGGGTTCTGACGACGGTGGTTGACACACAGAATTACTGGGGTTTTGGACTTCTTCCATCGTCCGGAATTCTAGACACACTAGGTAATAGAGGACACAACGTTTCGGAGATTGAATCTGTTTCCGTCTTCAGGTGAGAAAGGAAGACACCTACTCAGTTGGGACCCTTAGAAAGAGCTAATCTCAATCACTGGACCAAGTAGGTGTAGGTTCTTCCTTTCTCACCTGAAGACGGAAACAGATTCAATCTCCGAAACGTTGTGTCCTCGATTACCTAGTGTGTCTAGAATTCCGGACGATGGAAGAAGTCCAAAACCCCAGTAATTCTATGAAATTTACGAAATTTTACATTTGAATTCTTTCCTCATGTCCAACCCATTGTAACAACACAATACTTCTGTACAATATCCTTGCACAATGTCTGCTGAAAGCTCAAAGCAATACAGATCACCTAAGCAATGTACAACTACTAAGCCATATAATTAAATACATAAGAGAACAAATTCAAGCAGCCCACTAAAACTAACAAGCACTTCATTCCAACATGTGAACAATGTAACTCAATAAACAGTGACCAAAAAAAACCCAGCAGTGTAAGGTAAAAAAGTTGTCCCTGTGCTTGATTAATTAAGCACTATGCCATGAAGGTGTATGGGGGAGTGGATGTACAGATCCACATTTTCTTGACCTCAGCAGTGAGCGGTCAGCTTCACGCACTGGTCGTTTTTCCCCGGGGAAAGAGCCCCCAGTATCCACCGGACAGGAGGTTCGGTGGACCCCAGAGCCAGTCTGGACGGGATCGAGAAATGAAAATTCTTAACCCTACTGGAACTCAAACGCCGAGCCCTCGGGCATTCAGCCCATAGCCAGTCGCTATACCGACTACTATCCTGGCTCCTAAACAACTGTTCATCACACTGTTAAAAATACAACCAAACAAATTCACAAAAGCTATGAAACAATGCAACTAAAGTCATCTCACATAACTATTAAACAGTAAACCTGAACCTAACTCAATTCAATAAAATCAAGCAACTCACTAGAAGTACAAACTACTGCACACCAGACATAGAAATTCACTACAGGTATCAACGTATAAAAAAAATCCAATATAAAAAAGTGTACACCAACTAAAATGATGCAATTTCCAACAATATTTTGCCCAAATTATGTACATTAGCCACACCATGCACCCACCAATATACAACAAAAACACCCAAAAAATTCAACGAAGTGTCAACTTATGTATACTAACCTTAAAGAAACAATATCTTATGAAGGAAAATACAATTACTAACTAAGCAATCAAACAAAATACATGGCCCATAACTAAGAAATGCCCTGCAGGTATTTGAAACATACATCTGATTGTGTCATGGCAACAGCTCCTCAGCTTCTGGCTTCTCCACATAAGCTGGCATGCAGTTCCCTGTTACACACATTCTTCTTTATCTACAGTTTAATGGGAGCTGTCAGTACCTCACATACAGCACTAAATGGCAGGGTGATTAGTGAATAATGAACGAAATAAAGTGGAAGGAAACAGTCACAGACTAATATGAAATATGAATCCAGAATTGGCCTAGAGGGATACCACAAAAAATATGTTGTAAGCATTTGCTTGGTACATTCTGCAGCCACACTATCAAACAAGTTCATGGAAGATATGAAGAAAGTGAAAATAAACACTGTAACTTCAAACATTAATGTTGTTAATATATTCTTCTTCCACAATTAAATCAATTGTAAGAGAATCATCATCATCTAGACATATCAAAGAGGGGTGTGAATATATACACACTTTGTAGACTTTGCTCCATAGTTCAATCTTGCACTTGTATTTAGAATTATGAACAATTCTTCAAGAACAATATGAACAATTTTTATCCTTCCTTTGGTATATGTATTAATCCCTGTAGCTACACTATTTGTGTCCTCTCCCTGTAGCTACACTATTTGTGTCCTCACCCAAGTATTAGGATGATCAAAGCATGACAGAGATAAAAATGCATGCAAAACTTTGGTTGCGAAACTGAAGACCAAGGCATAAATGAAAGTATAATGTTATAACTGCTTTTAAAAGAAACAGGACACATCTGGAATCATTTGGTTCTACATAAGGACAAAGGTCATGCTCTTGTGAACATGGTAATGAACCACAGGGTTCCATGAAAGGCAGGGAACTTTATGTGTGAGTGACTGTCTGCTTCTTCAGTACGCTAATCATCTGTTTATAAATCTCTGCAAGCAGTTTGTTCCCCTGCTTACTTTTAGAAGTATCAAGAAGTAAATATACACTGATAAAGAAAACCTTTTCCTTCATTTGTGTGTATACTGAGAATCTGCACTGCCTAAGCAGAAGTCACCAAAAATCTGCATTAATTATGTTTTATGTCACATCTCCTCCAACAAAGGCTATGGTTCACACACTCCTTGAAGTCTGAGACAGACCTGCTACCATGATGCAACAAATGATCCTCCTACATATTCTCAATAAGCAAGCAGCATCCACAACCAAGCAATTAACTAAATGTACACTAACCATAAACACGTCATCATCTCCCACATCTGCATTGTGTTTGGGAAGTGGTGTAATTTCCGAAAGACCTGAAATGAACAATACTTTGGTTTACTATCAGTGGAATGCAGATGCAGGGGCCTTCACCAACATGTAAACCTCAAACTAAGTAAGTCACACTGTGAAATGTACTTTCAGTAGTCACTGTTCTTGGAGATGAGAAGGAACAAATATTCCACTTTGCTGACACATCTTCCATTCCTATGGCCTGTGAGGATCTCTCACAACAGTACATGTGTATCATCAAAGTACACTGAAATACATTTACAACCAGAGCTTGAAAATATGTTGGCTAAAATGTTAGCATAATGGAACTGTACGGCATTTCATTACAAATCTTACAAAACCAAAGACATTAAGTCCAACTTCGGTTTATACATAAGAAGTCTACAACAAATGCAAAATTATAAAATCTCAAGTGTTTACAGCAACTGAATACAATAAAACCCTAAGGTAATCAGCCATGTCAGTTTCAGAGATTGCCTCTGCCTGTGATGTCAAGAGACTGATCATAAACTATGAAACACTGGTCATTCATTCCATACTGACACAACAGTGTGTCTGCAACTTCATTACATATAAATTATTTCTAATTTCACATATATTCTACATTCTAATTAAACAACTGTTCACAGTTTCACATCATCATCGGGCCAAAAGAAATCAATGTACAAAGAAGGCAGTGGAAGCATTTCTAACCTGCAAAGATGTAGTGCCTAAGCAGCATAAAATTCAAGCCTGGTAATATTTCAGCACTTTCCACCCATTCAACACTATAACTCTAAGCTGTTGCTCAAGACAGATGTCTGCCATACTAACCGTAAATGAACTGGTTTGAGAATGTTTAATGAAATTCTAGTACTAGGTTCAAACAACATACAATGAAAAATACAACACACATGCCCTTAATCCCAGTTTTTAGCCTAAAATCTGACATGCTGATAGCAGTATGTTTAATATCTCTGACAATACAGGTTCTCACAATTGTGAGGCTCTCCTGGGATATGCTACCAATGTAGTTTGGTAACTGGGTAAAAATATTTAAGGAAATGCTACCTCCATCTTCAGGGTGGAAGATGGAGACAGCACATTCTAGTCTTGGGATTTTATCCTTCAGCACATCCTGATTACAGTCAGCACCTAAATGATCCTCTGTGAGTCTAATAATTGAAAATCCTTAAATATTTTTGAATATTCATATTAGTTATGCTATTTAAATGAGACTGTTATATTTTTGTTGATGAATATATCCATAGGATTTCTTTCAATTGTATTTAACACAGCAAACGGTTTCATTAATTAGTGTGACCATGGCAAATTTCTACATTACTCAGTGGTATACAGAACAAATCAATGAGCACACTTACCAACAGTACAATTCCAGAAAGAGAACTCTATAAACATCATGCACCCTCTACAAGCTACCAGCACATTCTGTCACTATTAACTTAAAAGTACAATTGTCAGGCCTCTTAATGCTCTGTCCCAGATGTAAATTTCAGTTCAACACCAGATCTTCAGGATTAAGCTTATGTTAAATGTGTAGTAGTAAAATTGAGTTATATGAATGCATGCCAGTTTGTATGTCAATACTCACCCCATAATCATCCAATGGCATGCAAGAAAGAAAGGCACACTGAATTAAAAAAGAGCAGGCCTTGTTTATATATAGCTTTTAGTCTTCGTTATGTAGCCATGCATAAGAGCATAATTACAGTTTTTGAGCCAGGAAAGATGTTTGCAAATTCTTATCATATACTGCAATTAAGAGCTACAGAATCAAATACTGAACGAATCAAATCTACATATTCTCCAAGTATCTATATCTCAGTCCATACACTTTATAGGGTGAACTGATTTCTTCAAAATATGCCACGCTTTTTGTAAGAAACTTCAGTCTGCTATGCATTTCAAGGCTCTTGCACATACAGAGTGTTCCTAAAAGAATGGTGGGGTTTTAGATATGTATATATTTTGTATTTCTTACCGTGTACAATCATAACATGTGTCAATCTGAACCTTAACTGTCCAAATTTTATGTACATCCATCAAAGTGCCTCTATGTGCGCACCTTTCGTTACCCGGCACACATCAATGCGATAGTCGAATTCCTGCCACACCCACTGCAGCATTTCAGGTGTGATGGTCTCCACACGACTGATTCTGTTTCAGAGATCCTGGAGCGATTGGGGCAATGGGGGTACATAAACCATGTCCTTCGCATACCCCCACAAGAAGAAATCACATGGAGTTATGTCCGAGGATCGGGGAGGCCACCAGAGAAGGGGGGCATCTTCACCTGCAGATGTCCAATCCATCGTTGCGGAAGGACCAGATTAAGCAAACCTCTCACAATGCTATGGAAATGTGGGGGAGCACCGTCCTGTTGGAAAATGTAGTCACTGGAATCATTGGCCAGTTGTGGAAACAACCAATTTTCCAGCATGTCTTGATAGGTGTTACCAGTCACTGTTGCTTCAGCGAAGAAAAAAGGCCCATACACTTTTTGTTGAGAGACAGCACAGAAGACGTTAATTTTTAGAGAATCACGCTCGTGCTCAATCTGTGCATGTGGATTTTGTGTCCCCCAGATACGTACATTGTGTCGGTTAACTATCCCACTCAGATGAAAAGTGGCTTCACCATTGAAAACGAGACATTCCAGGAAACAATCATCTTCCATCTTCTCTTGAATGTCCTCAGCGAAATGAGTTCTGGCTACCTTGTCTTGTGGTTTCAGAGCTTGCAACAGCTGCAACTTGTACGGTTTCATTATTATCCGCTTACGCAGCACCCTCCACAACGTTGTTGTTGGCATTTGCAATTCTCTGCTTCCTCTACGTAATGATTTTCTTGGGCTTCTCTGATACGTCTCCCTCACTCTTTCCACATCTGCATGTGGCACACGTGGCCGCCCAGAACTCTTGCCTTTACAGAGACATCCACTGTCCACAAACTGCCGGTACCATCTGCGAATGTTGTTTTCATGTGGCGCCTCCTTCTGAAAATGTACACGAAATTCACGGCACACTGTAACAATGGATTTAGACACCTCAAATCTCAGCACGCATTAGGCCTTCTCCTGCTGGGTTGCCATCTTACATTTCATACCTCCTAACTGTCAGAAATGGAACTAGGAAAGAGCGCGATATACAAAATGAAAATTTGAGAGCTGCGTTATGAGTCCGTACACATTTTGCTTTTCATCACCAAAAACTGACGGAGATATACGGCAATGAAACCACCATTCTTTTAGGAACACCCAGTATTGTGAAACAGACAGCTATTTATGATGAAGGATGCCACATTGCACATCACTGGAAGACATACATCTAACAGATGAGTGTAAATTACTACACATGCCTTCATGCAGTTTTTAATTGTGAATGTTCATCATGGGTGACCATGCCATCTCTTCAATTTTAATACCACATAAAAGACTATTTTTATGCTGGAAATAAGTATGTATAAAAGTCCTGATAACAAATAGATCTGACATTATTTGTGCAGTATAATGTGCAACAGATAGTCCTGAGAAACTCAATGTTGTTTTAATGGCCCTTGTACCAGAAAAGGTAAGAGGTCACCAGAAGCTTTTGTTTTAATGATGCTGAACCTTCATGTCTCAGCAATTACGAAAAGTTTCAAGTTTCCACATTCTTTATATAGTGTGGCCTGTGGAAAAATTGTTACTAAAAGTTTTAAATGTATTTCATGCCAGACTAGCATCAACATATGGCTACTTCCAGCCCTGCTGCTATGTGCAGTGTTCCTCAAACTGTGTTCTGCAGAAACCTGAGGTTCCACAAAGCAATCAGAAGGGTCCCAAGAGACAGTAGTATCTGATGATGGACTAACCATCTTACAACTATGCTATAAAACCAATGAAGTTACAAGTCCTTCACATACTGAAGACAAATTGCTAAAGAAGCAAGCTTGATGACAGCCATGTGTGCCAGTGATTCCAGCACATCTGATGCCCAGTGTGTATCATGTTACAAAATATTAGAAAGCAGGGCCATGGTTCCTGAAAATTATAGTAACATTTACACACAAAACATGTTGATTGCAAATGCAAACCTCTCACATATTTTAAACCTGAGTGTGATGAACTGAAACATTCCCAAACTAATATCACTTTGGTGAAGCCCAAATGACTGCTGAAAATCCCATCATATCTTGTATAAGTCATTGTTTCCTGTATGCCTAGTGATATTTGAAGGTTATTAAAAGAAGCTCCACTTTCAAATTCTAGTTTTAAGAAGAATCGAGGAAAGTAGTTCAATATCAAATGTGAATGGATTAAAACAGTCAAGGTTTTGCTATACTAGGTGGTGAATCCATTGATATCTCGCGTCTTTCCCTTTGTTTCAATCTGTGAGAGGCATATGCAACACATCAACTTTGAAGAGCAAATACTGTGCAAACCTCTGCCCATTCATACTACAGGAGGAGTATTTTCAATCTTAATTTATTAGTACAGGGCTGAAAAAGGCCTTAATTAGAAACAATATGCTGATACTTAGAAATTTTTTTTTTGCACATATTACAGCCACTACACCAGAATGAACTAGCAGCCACTGCATCATTCACTGTCAAGTTCTTGGTGTAAAAAAAAGACTCCAAATACACTGAAAATGGTATTAGAAGGGGCTGTGAAGATTGTAAATTTTCAGTACTTTTCAGCGTGCTATGTGGCAAAATGGATAGCAACTGTACAATGTTTCTGCTGTACAAAAAGGTTTAATGGTTATCAGATACAGAGCTAAGGTTCATGTATTCACACTGTGCTCAGTTTTATCATTCGGTACTGACCATCCCTTTCACTTTCATTACGTCCGTGTGACCTGCTCCACAAGCTGGTATAGCCATCAAATTCATCATTCCAAGTACAACTACCAGAATTATCTCTGCATGTCTAGAAAGCAAGTCCTTCATAAGCACAAGAGCATTTTGGAGGACATGCAATGAAAAAAATGTCACAGTTTTCAGACACTGATTGATCTTCTGAATGAACCTGCATCTGAAAGATGTCCCTTCAGATATAACGTTAATATTTAAGAGACCAATAAGTTCAGTAAACCATGCAGAGTATTGATTTCCAGAACTGTCTTATTTTTATTCTGAACACAGAGGGTCTCTCTTATACATGACATTCAAATTTTATGAAACAATTTGACAATTCTTGTATAGCCTGTAACAGTGGTCTCAGAATTTTGCTGCTGCTGAACCCTTCTAGTAATGAAATGTATTCATGAGTCCTTGAAACAAAAACTTGCATTTCTAAGTAAGTTTTTTAATTTATCACCCTGTATGCATGAAATTAAATTAAATTCACCCTATACTTTAGAGGACACATCATGTTGTACTTAACCTAATGAAGTGGGTGGATCCAGAGCTGTACCTGACTCAAGGTAGTAGCAGCCAGCAAGTGGATCCATCCACTGCATTAGGTTTTAAGCACAATGTGAAATGCCTTCGAAAGTACGAGGTGAATTTAATTTAATTTCATGCATACTCTCCATGGTCTTAGCCCTCAAGCGAACTATACTGACTGAGCGACTGCTGCTTGTCAGTGAAATTAGTGCAAACTTTAGTAAATAGAGGGTGTCACGTGGTCAGCACAACGGATCCTCGTGCCTGTTAATTTCATGCATACAGGATGGAAAATTAAAAAACTTACTTAGAAATGCAAGTTTTTGTTTCAAGGACTCCATGAATACATTTCAATACTAGAAGGGTTCAGCAGCAGCAAAATTCTGAGACCACTGTTAAATGCTATACAAGAAATGCCAAACTGTTTCATAAAATCTGAATGCCATGTATAAGAGACCCCCTCTGTGCTCAGTTCTGGAAAGCAAAACTGCATGGCTGTGCAATCTCTTGACATGTATTTATATACATGAATTACATCCAATGGAAGACCAGCTTTTAAGCACTGATGAGTCAACACGATAGACTCACTCCATCCTGCCACATCAGCTAATGGATAAGGCAAAATTAAAATTTAGTGACAATGGTCTACTTTACATAATGTAATGGGATAACATTTATGCTACCCTTATGAAGACTCTTAGTAAACACTATTTCTATGTAACTGGCCTCTGACATGGATACCTGGTGCACCCATAGCCAGTTTCAAGTAACTTAATGAAAAAAAAAAGTACTTTAAAAATTGGTGCAAATACACGGTGATTCACGAAGTTTTAACCCCACTTAGAGAGGGCATTCCTGAGGTAATTTGGAACAAAAAAATTTAAAATACTAATGGTATCCAACTCATAATTAACCTTTAAACGCCGGACTTCGAAATAATGGTAAGCTTGAGCTGGCCAGAGTTTATTTAAATGCCCGCTGCTGGTGCGCGTTTAAATGCTCGCTACTCTGCGTTTAAATGTCCGTTCCTGTTAGGCGCTTAATCAACTTTAAGCGTTGTGTTTAAAAATGCTGTATCTAGCTCAATTTTTATGATAAATGGATGGAATTAACTTTGTTTATATCAGGAAAGAACACAGTGTTGCATATTATAATGGAAGATTTGAAATTTTTAATACAAAGTGTTATACACTATTTTCAAGTTTTTGTGTTTTAATTTTGATGCGTACTGCAAAAATGGTTTCCCAGTTCTTCACAGAGTTGTTCTGCATTATAAATTCATTTCTGTTTGTAACACTTGACAAATTTTAGCAGTCCCTGGTGTCATAAAACAGATGGAAGCAATAAAATCATTTGGTCTTCTGCTAGCACTGCTTACACCCTTCCGATTTTCGAATCTTTTGACTAAAGGTCAGAAGAATGAAAGCATGGCTATTCAAGAGAAAGCTAGAGTGGTCCCTTCTTCAGTGCTAAGACCTTCCGTTAGAGCTGCAAAAGCTTATTGCCCCTTCTATTTGAGTGAACAGACAGCTGCATCGTGGCTGAGATACAGAGCGTGATCTGTTTCGTGTGCGTTCGTAGTGAAATTGAATACTGTAGTTTTATTTGAAACTATATATACATCAAGCCAGAAACAACCAAAAAAGGTATGTACATCAAATTTTACAATATATTTTTAACATACCTATCTGCAGAATCCGCAATAAAATTACTGGATCGTGGATAAGTTTTGGCATAACTCATACGTATATTTTTATTTCCTGTTGTTCAGTTAGGTATTATTTTAATTCCTCTATTAGGGTTTTACTCAAGTCTGTCTGGTAATTGCTACATTTAAAAATAAATATTTAGGACTGTACATGCTCTTCTACTAGCTGCGTGTGCGCGCTTCCACTAGTGGAGTTTAAATGCCTGACTGGCCAAAACGGGGTACTTTGGCCATGACGACCTTACTCATGACTGGCATAAACGGGGCACTTCGGCACTTAAAGGTTAAAGAGATACACTAATTTGAAAACTGACAAATCTTTTTTTTCCTTTGAATTTCAGTCAAAACAAATTAGAAATACAATACAAAGACTTCTTAAATTGTTAATGTTTTAGGAAAGAAGCATCTAAAACCATTTTTTTTTCAATTTCTTAATTTTTCATTGTGCAACATTTTTCATTGATTTTATGTTACAAAATTACATTATTTTCAGCATCCCATTCTGTAAACATACCAATGGTTGCAGATCACACCCTTCTATCAATCTGTTTCCTTTAATCTGTAGTGCTTTAGAAGATGACTGGATTTACATAAGATTTTCAAAAATGTCTCCCTGCACGTCAACACAACACATCACATGCATATGAACTGTGCTCCTAGCATTTCGCAGTTCCACACGTTTGTTCCTTATTGTCATCGCCACGTCCAGAATATGTTCAAGCAACGCTTCACGTGTTTGTACCTTTACCTGGTACACAATGTCCTTCATCCAGCCCCAAATGCAATAATCTAACAGCGTTATATCTGGTGACCTGGGAGGCCAGGTGTTACAGCCTCCGTGACCAATCCACCACTGGGAAATGCTGATCCAAGTGAGCTGCTACTGCGTGGGAGAAGTGAGGAGGCGCCCCATCATGCTGAAAGTACATCCGGTGTCTTGTTGCCAGAGGAATATCTTCAAGTAACTGTGGTAATTCTTCTTCTAAGAAGTGGGGGTAAATCTCCCCAGTTAAGCGGCCATGAAAAATGAACGGCCCAATTAGCTGATCATACATAACACCACACCAGACATTGACACTGAATCGGTGTTGAAAATTCGATTCTATTGTGGCACAGGGATTACTGTCTGCCCAAACATGTAAGTTGTGACTGCTGCTGACCCCGTCCTGTGTAAACTGTGCCTCATTGCAGAACATCAGACGAAGAGCAGTCTCCTGGTTGTAGGTGTTGTACACGTACTTGCTGTAAATGATAAGGATGCAGCCCGTTCTCATGAAGAGTCCTCCACGCCATGGACTGAGAAACACCAAACTGCCGAGCTAGACGTCTTGTACTGGCACATGGACTGCACTCTACAGCATCGAGAATATTTTCTTCTTCGCACAATTCATGTTGAGGATTTTGTTCGTATTGTATACGAATGCTGGCGAGAGAACCAGTTCGTCTTAATGTGTTGAATGTACTGCTAATGGATTTAGGATTCGGAATCCTGCGATTAGGATAATGCCGGTGATATTCGGCAGCAGCGGCTCTTGCATTTCCATCACATACACCCAAAACAAACACCATATTGGCGTATTCCTCAGTGGAAAATGTGTACAGCATCTTAACTTGACAAAGTCTCCAGCCAGTCTGTTTCCTACAAGCATTCATGGACCCAACTACTACAATTTGCTACATGCACTTTCTGCACACTGATGTCACACTTCATAGGAAACAACACTTTACTTTTCATAAAATTTGAGTGTCTCCCCATGCCTAAGTACCATGCCATGAAGACATATATGAGACATGGTACTAAAGCCCTACATATTTACATCACCACTGAAAGCAGGTGTGCACTCAACTTCATGTTCTGGGCTCATTCACATGCACTTATTAGTGGGCAAGATGAACTCCAGAGTCATTCTGGACAGGGCAGTGAATACAAAAATCACAGTACCTGCGAGAAATCAAATCATATCCATATAGTCAAGAGCCTGTCACCTTAATGACTGAGCTGTAATGGTTCTCTGTAAAATTTATGAAGGTTTACAGATGCCTACTGTGCAAGATTTTGCTGTATACAACAGACAGCAAAAGAACCTATTCATCTTAAAGCAAACTGCACTAAAATAATGAAGGTCCTTATTTATTATGACATGAATTATACACTGCCACTGGCCACATAAAAGGTTCCTGTAACTTCATGATGATAACAGTTTCACTACCCCGCCCATTTCACATAAAAGCAAAACAAAACATCACTGAAAGTATGCATTAACTATACGGAAATAATGAAATTATTTATTCAGTCAATCTTATATTTGTATTTCTGCATCCTGCTGCACTAGCTTTATCACATGATAGGAGCACACATGTGCACAACATAGTCTTCAATGCAACTTCATGGTTTCTGGCTGAAACACCTCCTATTCTATATCTTCTTACAAACTAAATGACAAGTTTCAGCCACACAGGAGCCATCATTATTATTATTATGCCTATGCCCATTCTATCATGTCATATGGTATAATATTCTGGGGTAATTCAACTAATAGTGACCAAATTTTCATAATTCAAAAAAGAATAGTTAGAATAATAATGAGAGCGGGTAACAGGGACTCTTGTCGACCAATTTTCAAAGCATTAAACATTCTTCCATTCTATTCACAATATATTTTCTCAATATCTGTTTTTGTGGTTAAGAATATGGACAAGTTTGTAACAAATTCAGATATTCATGGCATGCACACTAGACGGGGTTTAGATTTACATTATCCAACCTGTAAACTGACTAAAGTGCAAAAGGGAGTGTTTTATAGTGGGATTAGGATATTTAACAACTTGCCATGTAGAATTAAAAGCTTGTCAGAGGACATTAAGAAATTAAAATAGTCCCTAAAAAAATTTTTGCAGGTGGGCTCTTTTTATTCCTTACATGAGTATTATGAATGGAAATCAAGGAATGATTGTGCTTCCTATAGATAAAGATTGCGCCTATTATTTGTCACATCTAGAATATAATATTATGTCTGGTTTTGTTTATAATTGTTGTGAATGGCACCTGATTTTTGACGTTGTTTGTTTCGGTGTCGTGTCTGTGATTTGGTTTGATGTGTTACTTGTTTGTGTTCTACAACTGTTAATGTACTACAATTATATGTGGCCTTTCTAAATGTCTTGGATATTTAATTTTTAACAATTTATCATTTTAAATGTACTTTTTATTGACATGTTCTATATCTCAAGGCAGCACTGCCAATTGTAGATCTCTGGAACGAAATAAATATGTATGTATGTATCATCAGATATACGATCCATATGAATTGTTATACCGTGTTTAGTATATGGGCATAAAAGAAAGCTTCAACCAATTATGTGGTTGAAATTTTATCTGACCTATTAAAATGATATAAAAATCTAATAACATATGCCATGGCACTCCTCTTATGTTCTGCTTTGGTAAGGGCATGCATTTTATGTGCCACACAGACCATAACACAGATAATCTAAACGCACGTAACAAAACAAAATTTTAAAATCAGTGGTTTAAGTAAAAAAAGATCTTCTGTTACAGCTTCCACCTGCTAAGACATACGAAACACAATGTTAACAATTTATGTGGATCATACACTTGATAATGGCCCCTGTGTGGCCAAAACATGTAATACAGTTCATACAGAAACATGTAATATGAGGTGTTTTAGCCAGAAACCATGATGCCTCACTGAAGACTGCATTGTGCATCCATATCACATTATAAATATTTCCCTGTTAACCCATGTTCTATGCAGTGCAACATGGTCATCACTTGATGCATTAAAACAACAGAATACTTGCTTACTTATGGACCTGACCCCTTCTTGAGGAGCCAACAAATCTGCAGCTACTCAAGAATTTCCCAGCATTTTATGGAACCCAAAGGTTCATTAACGTGTTCACAAGAGCTCTCCACTGGTCCCTATCCTGAGTCAGATCTATCCAATCCATACCATCCCATCCTACCTCTCTAAGATCCATTTTCATATTGTCCACCCACCTACGCCTTCGTCTTCCTAGTGCTCTCTTTCCTTCTGGCTTTCCTGCCAATATCCTATATACATTCATTTTCTCCCCCATTCCTGCTACACGCCCTGCCCATCTCATCCTCCTTCACTTCATCATTCTAATTCTACTTGGAGAAGAGTACAAGTTATGAAGCTCCTCATTATGCAGTTTTCTCCAACCTCATGTCACTTCATCTCTCTTCAGTCCAAATATTCTCAACACCCTGTTCTCAAACACCCTCAGCCTATGTTCCTCCCTTAATGTCAGAGACCAAGTTCCACGCCCATACAGAACCACAGGCAAAATTATAGTTTTGTATATTCTAATTTTTATGTTTTTGGACAGCAGATGAGAAGACAAAAGGTTCTGGACTGATTGGTAGCAAGCATTACCCAAGTTGAATCTCCTCTTAATTTCCTCCTCAGGTTTTGATTAAACAACAGAATATTGCTTGGAATAATTATTTTCTTAGTATAAACAGACCTGTTATAGTCGCCTAGCAAGAGATAAAAAGGAAGAAACAGGGAACATAATACAAAATAACTTCATATGTAAAATTTAAACTGTTATATGTCAGTAATGAGACTAAACAATACATGGCTGAAGGTGAAGTTTATGAAGAGGAGAAAATATGAGATCCTTAAAAACACACACTATTCTCCTATTCTTCTTAAAAGTTCTGCATAAGGCGTTTATCATATGAGTTACAGAAATGAGACCACGAAATGTGACTGTGTGACAGCCAACACAAACTATATAAGAGGTGTTTTATTGCAATTCAAGAAATATGTGCAACACTAAAGATAAAGTGATGAAAACAAAATTTATTGTCACATCTCAACTGCTAGCAAGGCATAAAGAAAATTACTTCTACTTCATTGGGCAAATTTCCCTACTGTTATGAGTACAAAAGAAGACAGACTATAATAAGACTCATTTCAAATAATACATGAAGTCTTCTTTGCACAGCCTAATTCTTTCTATTCTCAAAATCACCTTCTACTGCCAACTCTCTGAATTCTCTGCTGCAACTGCCAACTCCAGAACTCAACTCCTCTCAACAAAACTCTTCATTATAAACATTTTGCATGGTCCAAACAGAAAACACCATTTCCAACAAATCCACTGTTGTGTTTACTGATCCACTGCTTAGAAATGGGTTCTTCTATTGTTGTGTGCCTATCTGCTGCCATAGGAATGTGTTTACAATCTGTTCCTTAGAAATGGGTTGCCTAACACTGTTGCTTATTCGCCTATTGCATAACAATGGCTGTACATGCTACAATATTCACCAAATCTGATCTAAACTCCATGCAACAAAGTCCTTCATAAGCAGCCTGTCACTGCCCACTCAGACAAGAAATGAAAATTCCACACTTTTATGCAACCCAAAGATTTATTATCATGTTCACAAAAGCCTACCTCTAGACCATATCCTAGACTTTCATTAAGCTACTTCAATACAAATTACATGAAAATGTGTAAAGGGAGCATACACATTTTAATGTATATCAGAGGGTTTTAATCTCCTGATACTATGGGGTTGGAGGCTTCACTTTAACTTATAGATAAGAGTTTATCATCCATGAACATAAAATTTAATTCTCCTACTAATATAAGGCTGAATGGCTATTTTAACTTGGGGGTAATAGTATTATCATGGGTGAGGGGGGGCACAGCAACATTCAGCCAGCTGGACTGCTTATGTGCCACTGAAATAAAATACAATAAAAATTTAAATTTTGGGCTCTATGTATAGTCTAGAGTATTCAAAATGAACATATACTAAATTTCATCCTACAGTTTAATCTAAGTGAGCAATATAAAATACCACAAAAATCCATTTAGGCAGATAAGACCACTTTGCTTTCTTCAAACTTAAAATTCAAATAAAGTATACACAATTTCCAACAGTTCTCACATTCATATTTAACATCCATGTATGAATTCATGTTATTTCTCCAAAGTGACATTCACATGTAAATTCCCGACCCTCCCTCCAATCTCGGAGAGAAGCCTCAGTTTAACCCATTCGCACCCATTTTGGCCATGGTAACTTGTATGCCAACATGCATTATTGTCTTTCAAAGAAGACATTATCTAGTGTAAGAATGATGACTGTTTTACATTTAAGATTTGGAAAACATATTTTGAAAAATGTTTTGCAATGCAAGTCTTATTTGTCTCTCTGGAAGCTGGCAAGACCTGTCTTCAGAATGGCTTCTCAGCGAGGTAAGAACCATAACTATTATAATGAAACACACAATATATTTTTGAAGTTTTAGTACAAATGTGTACAGCGTACCTTCATAAGATGGATTCCAGGGCCAGTTCGGAGTGAAAGTGGCTGGGCGCAAATGGGTTAAAGATGGAGCTACACAGTATGGTTTGTGTTGAGGAAAATGACTTAGAAAGTCCCTAGAGCAGTGATTCTCAAACTGAAGGGTGCGCCTCACTGGTGAGGCACAGTGGAGTTTCAGGTGAGGCGCAATGCAGTCAGATAATTCTGCATCTGCAATTAATTATGAACAAACTTCATTAAACTTTCTATAAAATTATATTTGCAGCTACTTTAAAGCCCACACCCATATAAACAAGATTAGTCTGTTCTGTGTCTAATCACCATATCATGAAAGCATACGTGGAATGACGGCAAAGCTCCACACATTCTTAATCTCAGAAAGAGATGGAAGATTACATAGCCATATAACTGTTCATGCTCTGGTTACTTCCAGGGAAAGAAGTCCATAGCACTTGGTGCATAGAAAGCTGGCTGAGTCCCACAGATGGACAGCACACAGCAGAGACAAACCCCTACTTGTGCTGAGAATTCAATATCAAGATGGCCAGCCTACAACCAGCTCTACTGAGTGACCTATCCTGTCTCACATTCATTACACAGTAGCTTCATCTACTGAAGCCCATCTGCAGTGGATTTCCTGAAACTTTCCCAAAATGTGAGTGCAAAGGAGGACAGATATTCAGCACTTTTCCAACATTCATATTATCTGTTACCTAAATGTCAAAAATTTGCTCCATCAACTGAATAAAAACTATAGAGAAGTCGTTATACAGTTCATACAAAACATCCTATAAAACAACTGTAACAGGTTTGAGATAAAAATTGTTGGAAGAGTATCATATGCCACAGCTGGATCTCACATTCAATCACATTACTTTAAAAACAGCTTAATGGGTGGGAGAATCAACTGATTTTGAGATACTGAAATATAATAAAATTGCAAAGGTGGGTTCAAATTTGGACAGCACATACTGCCTGAATATGTTCCTTGTAATTTCACCTCAATTACCTTGCAGTTCATTACTGGAGATATAAATCTGTTATCAATAAGCTAATTACAATACACATTCCACAATAAATAATAATAAATTACTGTTCTTTCTACACAGAAAACCATTACACATAAAGTTGCAGATCTTGACAAGAGCAGTTCCAGAGATGAACATGCAGGCAGGCAGGGAGGCAGGCAGGCAGGCAGACAGACAGACAGACAGACACTACTTACATCCCATTATTTACTCATTTTATTCATGCTGATTAAAGAACATACAAATTAACTTCAATCTCTGGTGCTTGTACCTGAACCTATTCCATTCTTCTATTAGAAAACAGAAGGAATACATCTTTAATAACCTTCACTACCATGTCAAAAGCAGCCAGATTAACATGTTGCAGACATATTTGTTTTTGGTTGACATATGTTGTGCCCTTAATTTTACAGCAGATATCCTGTTAGAACATGAGCAGACAGTTTTATTACGAAAAGTTTGTGCAGATGATTCTTTGATAGCAATTTTAAAATTAAACTGACAATCATTACATTATGGATGAAGCAGACAACTTTCAAATATGGAGAACAGATTTAAATTTAAGGAACACATAGTCACAGAGCGCCAAGTAGGAATGGGTCTATGGGTTTTGTGTACAGCCAATGACCCTTCATCATAATATATCCCATGTCACAAAACCTATACAGAAATCTTTGTATTTGGAAAGACTTTGATGGGAGATAACTGGAACTAAGGACTGTGTAAAAAATCAGCTCTGATATTTGGATGCTGAACTTAGTTTTTGCTAATAATGTTAATCAATAAAGGACTGTCACTTGTTGGTGGGCTACAGTCACTTTTCAGAGCCACTGGAATCACTGCAAATTGCATGCCAGTTTCATGATGGAGGGTATTAGCAATATTTGGGCATGCAAGCCAATGCATATTGTTTTGTAACATATCTCAGTCACCATTTGCAGGGAAAGAAAGTTCAGAAACGGGTTATCAAGCGAGCCGGTGCCCAATGTTTTGGGCGGCAAATAGTCTTTCAAAAATGAAATTCTGTTTAATAAACTTGCTGCAGCTTTAACTATGTACATAAGTTTCCACAGAAGCATATGTCTTTTTGGGCATATTCACAACCCTGTGGAATGCCTACTTAAACTGCTCCAATCACCCACCCATCAATCCAATATTACACATAAAAAACTTAACAACCGCTGAATGGATTTTCATGCAATTTGATAGTGGGGAGTTTTACTAAAATTTAATACACTACTTTTGGTTAGAATTAAACAAACTGATGCTTTACATAAAGACATATATGTGTTTCTGCATGCAACTCAAGCACAACTCATTAAAATCTAGTGGAGTGAGAAATGTGCCAGACAAAAGCTGCTGAGAAAAACGAGACACATTTTATGCTAATATACTTCTTCCATACATCTCACAGTTTTGGTGATTACTAGACAAGAACTGTTATGCTACACATGTCTTAATTTGTATATTCAACTGCCAACATTTGTTTTCTGTTCACATACCAGATCACTGAACAATCAACAATGGTTCTTCAAATGCAAGCAATAACTACCAAAGCAATTTTATTCTCAGTAACAATTAAATAAAGCTGCCTCTCAGCTGAATTTATGGGCCTAAATGTGTATAAATATATATTTAATTAAAAATATAATTTTACATGAGGGCATACATACATTTCTGAGCTTATCTGAGTAAATACGAAGGGGGACCCAAAAATAACTGGAACCGACCTGTTGCGCGCGCATGCTTTGTAGTTACGAGTTGTGCTGCTAGGTGGTGTTAGCTGGGGGTCTCCCGCGACTGTTAGTGAGCTGGCGTCAGTCTGAGTTAAGTGGTTTGTCTGTGGTGCTCTGTTGTGTGCGTTCCTGTTTCAACCCTTTGGCGATTAGTGAGATGGCTGACCAGAAGGAACAAAGAGTGTGCGTGAAATTTTGCTTTCTGTTAGAGAAAACTGCAGCCGAGACTGTTGGGATGCTTCGGCAAGCCTTTAATGATGATGCTTTGGGGAAATCACAGGTCTACGAGTGGTTTTCCCATTTCAAATCTGGCAACATGTCAACAGAAGACATGCCACGCCCCAGGCGTCCTTCGACAGGAAGAAATGACGAAAACATTGCCAAAATCAAACGTGCAGTTGACGAAGATCGTTGAAAGACCATTGACCAACTTTCTGAGGAAACGAACAACTCATGGAGCATGGTCCAGCGAATTGGTTGCTTCACCATGACAATGCTCCAGCCCACACAGCTTTGACGGTCTGACAGTTTTTGACAAGCAACAACATGGTGATTGTGCCTCATCCACCTTACTCACCTGACCTGGCTCCGTCAGACTTTTTTTTTGTTTCCACGGATGAAGAGAAGTCTGAAAGGAAAGTGATTCCGTGATGTGGATGAAGTCAAAGAAAACACGCTAAAGGCTTTGAACAGTATCCAGCCTCAAGAATTCCAGCACTGTTTTGAACAGTGGCAAAAGCGTTGGGACAAGTGCATTAATGCACATGGACAATACTTTGAAGGGGACTAATATACAGTTCAATAAAAATGCAAAAATAAAAAATAACAAAAATAAATTCCGGTTATTTTTGGGTCCCCCCTCGTACTTCACATATTTGAGTTTACTGCAATAAATACTTCCGTACGGATGTTTAAGGCTCATCAATATCAATGGCTAACTTGTCTCAGAATCCTAGGGGAAAGTTCAATTATGAAATCCAGAATAAAAGTAGCCTGAAATCCTAAATCTATCAGACTATAAACCACACTGACATGACTGATGATAAATTCCAAATGAGGTCCTAAAATAACAACATTGAATAAAGCCAGACTTGAATAGAAAAACACAAAAATCAGCCATTTAAACAGAACTGGCAATCCCTGTACACTCTAAGTTTGTTGTGTAGCAGCCTTGAAGATGAAATATGTAAGCATTCCACCACAATGGCAAAGAGGTAATGCCACATGCTTAATTTCATGTATGACACACTAAGTCTTTGCACAGAGGCATTTAAAGGAAATTAACCTTTCCATCATGGGATGAAAGTTGAAGTATCATGAGAGCTTGCATCCAAGTATGTATGACACTGTGACATTTACCTGCTCACAAAGGGAAATGTATGCAACAAGGTCTGGGGGATTAAATGTTAAAGTGTTCAGAGCACAGTGCTTATGAAATACTCCACAATGGAAGTAACAGACGGAAATTCCCTGGCATCAAACATCACTAAGTGAGAGAAACCTGCAGTCAGCATGTCCAATTTTTCAGTTCTGTTGATGATGCAATATGGCGGAAATGGTATACTGAAGTGAAGAAAGATTTACAGGGTAGCGGGCACCGCATAAATCATAAAGAATGGGCCATTCAAATGGACTCCTATGCCTGGACTATAAAAAATATGGTCCAGTGTTGATGAGGTTCCAGACATCTGGCTGAGGTACACCGGTGTTTAAAACTATTTTTTTGCCTGCCCATAAAAACCAATCCCAAGAGAACATTCTTTTTTTTTTGCATACAAACTGTCAATAAAATTAAAATGGAGGGGGGCCAGGTTAACTGGGATATCAGTCAGACTGCCTGATGTCAATGCTGGTGGAAAATACACAAGGAACAGACTAAATGACAAACTTACATGATATCTGGAGTTGAGATTGGAGAGTGTCACATGCAACAGAATGGATACAGTTCTTAACCAAAACAGACAATCCTCCACTGGCCCTATCACCATCAAGACAGAGCAGTATGCTCAATAACTATGGAGGCTTAACATGTGGGGGCGACAAAGCTGAGTTTCCCGCAAATAACAGCTGGCTCACGATGTTGGATTAGAGCCTGTAGGTTACAGAACCACACATAATTAAGATTCCCTTCTATGAGGTCCATAATGTACGTTCAAAAGAAAAAATGTACAGAAACAAAAGATACAGCATTTCAATGGAAAAAATTAAGACTATCTCTCCATGTCCACTCTACTCAGGATTGTCAGGGCTGTTAGACTGCAAATGCGGTGTGCCAATGTGTCAGATGGGGATGCATTTTCTGAGTACCTAATCAAGACTGGGAACAGAAACCTGTTTTGTTAAGAGAGGTATTGTATATGCATTTATGTCCTGCTGATCCATGAGGACATGTTCTAACACTAGGCCCAGCAGGAATGGACAGGTCATTTGTATGAGTACACATTTTTGCCTTTGTGAGAACTAATGTTCATGTCACAGCACTAACACATAAATATTGGCCTAAAATTGATGCACATGATTTGCTCCCAGTTCTACCTTGCTTTCCAGGAACTTCTTCTGGGTGGCCAGAAAGGAAAAGTGTCCTTCACCCCAAATTCCTGGATAGGTGTCAGTAGCTGCATGCAATCTGGTGAGTCAATGCAGTGAAGCACCAGAAACACAGTGCTTCATCATGTCCACTCTCAGAGCAAATGTCACACATTGTTGTTTTGTATGCTCAAGATTCTGGCATCTAAAGCACTGCATTAGAATGGAAATGTTCAGGCCCTTTCACACCATATGTAGATGGTGCTGCGCATGACAGGGACTTAAGAGGGTCTAGTTTGTTGCCTCTCTTCCTGATTATTAGGTACACCTTCAAGACACACTGACCATCACACATTCCATCCAAAGAATGGAAATGTCTAAAATCCATACATTTCAGAACCTTGGAGCTAGGCAAGCGTTCAGCCATGTTATGTTGAGAACAGCACTTTCATGGTGGTGTGCTACAGGGCATTGCATTGCAATTGTTGAACAGGATTGTTGAAGGGCCTTATCTTCACTAGTAAGTCAGGAATGGGTTCATCATGTTTTGGATTTGTTCTAAAATGGAGGCATCACAGAACAAAAACAAAACTGCTGCTGCTCATATGCAAAGAAAAATACTTCATTTCAGGCAATGGGTTAGTTTTCCATTAATTATAGAAATGAAGCATATGGATTACAAAGGAACCTCAATTTTACTTTCGAAGGGACTACCTAAAATAAGCAAAATATCAAGGAAACTGCAAACTCTGGGAAATTAAAATGATGTAACTTAAAGAAAAATGTGAGCTACCTCATACCATAACTTGGGCAAGTTATTTAAAACATGCATACCTAGAAACAACAATAGCAAGTTATTTAAAATATGTACATATGCTTGAACCCAACGGAGCCAGAGAGCTCAGTTAATATAGAAACTATGCTACATGCTGGATGACTGAAAAACTACGGTCTGATTGCTGGCAGAATTGAGAGATTTTCTCTTCTCCACAGTGCTGAAGCTGGCTCCAGAGCTCACCCAGCTTTCTATACGATGGGTACTATGGCCTCTTTCCCCACAGGGAAAGCTGGACACAGAGCTGACCACACCTTCATCCAATGCCGATGATGAAGCTATACCTCCACTTTCCCACATGCTCTCATGTCACAGTGTTAATTAATTAAGCACCCAGGATAACTTTACCATGCCTGATCACAATAACAATGTAAAAGAAAATACACTAACCTACATACCACATGCATGTATTGAAACATGTCCATCAAACTGTGCTAAAATACTAATGTTACCATTTGTCATAAATGCTTTCCATTTTGCTTTATTACGCATATTTCACACAAAAAAATAATGAATTGCCATGTTCATATACAATGCCTAGCGGCATACAGATATCAACAACCAATTTCATAGCAAAACAAATGGCTGCAGCTACCCAAGCATAACAGCAAGCAAAAGTGTTGGTTGGCCCAGTCATATGAATTTCAAAAACTTCCACATGCAAACATATGCCTACTTCAGTTAAGACAAACTTTGAACATGAGGTGGAACAGCAATAGTTTTTCCATGATTTCAAATGGGATGTTGTAAATGTAAAACTGGGTAAATTTGTTGGCTTTTCTCTGTTTCCTTGAGAAACTACTCTTAGCAGCATCTACTAGAAATTATGCTTTTCAAGGCATTTGTTTTCACCCTTTAAATTAACACACAACCTGATATACATTCTTGGACCTCCCTAATGGCATATTCTAAAGCAAGGGTCGGCAAATTATGGCCCGCGAGCCAACTCCAGCCCGCTGCCGCTTTTTCTGCGGCCCGTGCACTAAGAATAGATTTTACATTTTCAAACTCTTAAAAATGTCAAAGTGGGATATTTCATGAAACAAGATACTTATTATAATATGAGTTTAATATTTCTGCGTCTATGAAGCTTCATTTATAGGAAGAAACATACGTTTTTTCGAACATATTGTCTATGGATGATTACGCACTCCAACGGCTGACCTTGAGTTGAGGAGTTGCGAGAATTGTCATGTGTGGTGCTCCTATAGCTTCCCATTCACACGTTCCTTCGTGGCCCCAGCTGTGATGACACGCAGTGTTACGAATGCCACGTGTATAACTGTTCTGTGTCATTTTAATACCAGTGGATATCCATCGTGTCGCTGTCGAAACCACAAAAGAAGAGAATAGTGGACTTGGAATGTCGTGCTTTTAAGGCAGAGTGGAGTGAGAATTATTTTGTTACTGAATTAGATGGCAAAGCATTGTGTTTATTGTGCAGTGATACTATAGCTGTACTAAAAGAGTACAATATACGTCGGCATTACCAGACTAAGCATTCGGCACAGTATTCCCAACTCACAGGGAAGGAACGATCACAAAAATTAGAAACTTTGAAACGGAGTATTTCATTACAAAGCAGTTTCTTCACGAAAATGAAAAATGAAAATAAGGCTGCAAGTAAAGTAAGTCTACGAGTAGCTCATTTGTTAGCCAAGGAAGGAAAACCCTTTACTGATGGTCAGTTAATTAAATCATGTTTGATTGTAGCAGTTGAAGAAATGTGTCCAGAGAAAATGGATTTATTTAATAATATCAGCCTTTCCACGAGAACAGTTGCCCGAAGAGTTGAGGACATTGGTAGCAACATCACTAACCAATTAATTAACAAGGCAAATTATTTTGAGTGGTTTTCCTTAGCTCTTGATGAGTCAACACACATTACAGATACTGCTCAATTGCTGCTGTTTATTCGAGGAGTCAATGCTGACTTTGAAGTCACTGAAGAATTAGCTTCTGAAGTGGAATCAGCTAAAATGTGTGACAACTGATGGTGGTAAAAATATGTCTGGAACAGGTAAAGGCTTAGTTGGAAGCATTTACACAGCTTGTGAAAATGCAAGGTGTACAAGGCCTATGGTTATTCATTGTATCATTCACCAGCATGTACTTTGTGGCAAATATCTTAATCTGTCGTGTGTTTTAGAACCAGTCGTGTCAACGGTGAACTTCATTCGTTCTCGTGGGCTGAACCATCGTCAGTTCCATGATTTTCTGTCAGAAGTGGAAGCCGAATATCCTGACTTACCCTACCACACAGCAGTTCGATGGCTCAGCAGTGGTAAAGTTTTATTAAGATTTTTTGAACTCAGAGCAGAGATTGAAATTTTTCTCAATGAGAAAAAACGCCCTCAACCACTATTATCAAACACTGAATGACTTTGGAAATTAGCTTTTGCTGCTGATATCATGGGATTTCTTAATGGATTCAACTTGAAGCTACAAAGCAAAACAGTGCTAATATGTGAAACTTATACTGCGGTAAAATCATTTCGACGACAACTGGTTTTGATTGAGTCACAAATCATGTCAAGCTGTTTCGTGCATTTCCCATGCTGTCAAACATTAAAAGAAGTGGATTCCCCATTCCTGCACGAATTTGCAGGTGATATATTTTCTGAGCTCAAAAAACAGTTCCAGCAACGTTAAATCCATTTAACTGTACAATTGAGGAACTTCCACCTAACCTTCAATTGGAAGTGATTAATCTGCAGTGTGATAACATGCTAAAAGGCAAATTCCAAGAGAACAATCTAACAGAATTCTATGTGTCTTCCAAGTGATGAATATGGTGAATTAAGATCATATGCTCGAGGTTTGATCTCTGTATTTGGTAGTACTTACCTGTGTGAAAAGACATTTTCAAAGATGAAATATGTAAAATCTCAATACAGGTCAGCATTAACAGACGAACATTTGCAATCAATTATGATGATAGGGAGTACTAACTTTGACCCCCAATTTGAAGAAATGTTATCTCAAAAAAAAAAAACAATTTCATTCATCCCATTAGTAGCCTAAAGCTGTGTTTCAAACAATGATTGTAGTTCCTTTTGTATTTTTATTATGTTACATTTTCACCAGTAAATTTGTGAAAACTTGCTTTTTAACCTGTTATTTTAATTGTACCGACCTTTAAAGATCCTCGAGTTTGCCTCTTGGCCCTCAGAGTGTAATGTATTTTATATTTGGCCCTTTACGAAAAATCTTTGCCGACCCCTGTTCTAAAGCAATGACAATAAGGTATTCCCTTGGATCACTGAGAACAGGAAATGTACCCAACACTTACCTATATGTACTTTACTATAGGTTTCATTTCAACACCTTTAATTAGCCTAACTAGTTCCACATGAACATCAAACTCTATAAGAATGTTCTACAATACTTACCTTCAAACAGAATCACAGCCTTTCTCCAAGTCTAGAGCTAATTAATATACTACCCCACTGTATTCCCAAATTTTCTCCAGTATCTGACAAATGCAAGATATCAGATCAGTAGTTGATCAATTATGTTTAAATCCACATTGATGATTCTGAACAATTTCATTTACATGTCGAGTTAACCTTGATAGAAGAATGATGGGATAAATTCATGTGCATAGTTGATTATGGTGATGTATCTCAACAGTTAGTACAGTCAGTTTTATCACCATTCTTGTAAACTGGTATAATAATAGACTCCTTCCACTGCTTAGGCAATTCTACCTTATTCCAAATAGAATTAATGAGTTTATGGAAATTAGAACATAATCCTCATTTACTAAAAACCTCAATTTCATATAAGAAAAGCCACTAAATACTTTTTACAGTATTATATTTAAGCATCCTGTTGCACTTTATACGATATGATATAACTCCGTCCTAAGTNACTAAATTCAGCGGAATGAGTCTTATATCCCAGGGGTACACGGGTGTTGGCTCGCTTACGTCGCTTTTTTGATGCGGGCTCGATCGGTTAACCCCCTAGCACAGGTTCCACAGGAACACCCTCACTACCTGGCTTCTACTCCCTCACTCCCCGGCTTCCACTCACTAACTAACTCCGTACCCCCGCTGCTGCTTCCAGAAACCACGTTCTTAGCCATCTCGAACTTTCCACTGGGGGGGGGCTTCCATGACCAAATGCCTGGACCCCTTCCGGTCTGCACACCTTTTAGAAGTTTCTCGAAGCTTCGATCCACAGGTCCTCCACCCCCACAGGCACGGACGAAAGAAGGTATACCTACTCCCCCTTGAATGCAATGGACTCACCAACCTCCCTTCTGTCCCTCGCAACAAAAGGCCAATTCAGAGGACCATGATCCCTCCGAGGCATCTCATTTCTACAGCTAAACTTAACCGTTACTTACAAACAAATAAGACTTTCTGTGAAGGATGCGTACGGTTACAGTGTATAGAGAGGAACAAAACGAAAGACCTGTAAATATAGTTTGCACTTAGGACGGAGTTATATCATATATCACTAAATACTTATATAAAGAAACTATTTTATCATAATTAATATGCAATATGATTTATAAGACGAGGAATTTCTTGATGCAATTTTACAGAATCATCATTTATTGAAAAGCTATGTCCCAAGATTCATTAAATAAGATTTTTTATGTAACATCTATGTATTAAGGCCATTGATAATGCAACAATCATTACAACATTCACCATTCAACACCAACACCACATGTTTCAGCCACAGACAGCCATCCTCAATGCATCTAAACCGTTACACTGCTTCAATGCGCACTAAAATTGGGAGTTGCTGTTTTTGCTTTTTTCTGCATAACGTTTGGACTTGTGTTTGTGTTCTCTGAGCTGCTTCATTCTTTATTCATATTTTCAAGTATGCGTATTTTGGTACGAGTCTTTTCTTCAAACAAGTTTTGTTAAAATTTATATTAGCATTACAGTGTAACAGTTTTCTCTTACAATTCATGTAGCTGTATATGCCTTTAGTGTGACTACTATTTGCATCAAAGCAATGTAACAGTTTAGTCGCACTGAGGACGGCCGTCTGTGGCCAAAACATGTCGTGTTGGTGTTGAATGGTGATGCTGAAATACAGAATTTTTCATGTAAATTTACTTATTGCAAAGGACTCACTTCCATTTTCAGATGCACTCTTGCTACCATAGTCACTGGAACTACTGAATCTGCTATCACCACCTTTGGATACTGTTTCTAACAGACCTCAATTTGCATCAATAATGTCAATTTTTAATGCAGAGCTTCATGGTATTTTCAGTCATGGAGAAGCTTGAGTTGAGTTACAAGGATTGTCAGTTTCATCAGATATGATTTCTACACTCAAAAAAAAATTGGGATAAAAACTAAAATTATGCACAAATAACCTGAATCTCATTCCAAGTCTCACTGAAGTGAGAAGAAATTAAATTGCAGGACAATTCAAACAAAGACAGAGACTATGACACACATGACAGTCATCAGCACCCAAAGCAAGAGCTGCATAATACACATGTCCTATGGTTCTGTTAATACCACAAAGAGCTATCATATGCAACTCAACAAAAATGTGCTGCTTGCTCACTTATGGGAAGTTAATGGGGATTTTCAGAAACTATAAATACCTGAGTGAAGCATGCTGAGACACTGTAGGTAAGTAGATTTTGTGGCTAGCTGACCTTATGTATGCTATATATAGGTATTCAAATAAAAATATTTTGCAAAACTACCAATTTCTAATGGTTTGACACTTAAAAATATGGCATCACACATGATATAGTGGGACCACAAACGATTAAGACCTCCTGGCATCTTCCAAGCTAAGTAAAGACCCATAACATGCTGCAAGAGGACCAAGATTTTGGAAATTAAAATCACAAAACCCAGTTCAGCAAGTAGAATCAGTGTAACAATTTGGAAAACCAAACTATATAACTGAAGTACAGAACTTCTGGGGAATGTCAGTAAGACACTCTAATCATGAATGTCAACCACTCACCGTCCAGTAGTTCATCCACGGCTGTGCGGACTCCCTTATCAAAAGCTCGGGCATCCGCTGCTGTCTGGAACGTCAGACCAAACTTCTTGTCCCCAGTTTTCCAGTGATGGAATGTGGGCATCACCTTATTGTACTCAAAGTCCTTTTTAATAGTACAACTCAGCACAACCTGAAAAACATGTAAGCAGAATATGGTCCAAAGTGCAAGCTAAGGTACATGGCTCAAAACAGTATAAATTCACAAAGGAAAATGTTTGGAAGCAAGAAGATATGAGTGAGGAGACAGGACCAGGACTCACTACATACACTCATTGCTATACAGGCAAACCTTACTTAATTTCTCATGGAGGTGAGCCCTTCTTGAGGAGCCGCCAATTCTGCAGCTACTCAAGAATTTCCCAGCATTTTATGGAACCTGAACTTTCACTACCATGTTCACAAGAGTCCTCTGCTGGTCTATATCCTGAGCCAGATCAATCCAATCCATATCATCACATCCTATCTCTCTAAGATCCAGTTTAATATTATCCACCCACCTACACCTTGGTCTTCCCAGCAGTCTCTTTCCTTCTGGCTTTCCCACCAATATCCTATATGCATTCCTCTTCTTCCCTATTCATGCTACATACCCTGCCCACCTCTCCTCCTTGACTTGATCATTCCAATTATACTTGGAGAAGAGTACAAGTTATGAATCTCTTCATTATGAAGTTTTCTCCAACCTCCTGTCATTTCATCTCTCTTTGGTACAAATTTTCTCAACACCCTGTTCTCAAACACCCTCAGTCTGCGTTCCTCCCTTAATGTCAGAGACAAAGTTTCACACCCATACAGAACCACAGGTAACATTATAGTTCTGTATATTCTAATTGTTACATTTTTAGACAGCAGATGAGAAGATGAAAGGTTCTGAACTGAATGGTAGCAAGCATTATCTGAATTCTGACTCCTCTTAATTTCCTCATGAATCAAATTTTGATTCATTAATGTCATTCCCAAATATCTGAACTTTGCCGCAGTTTCAAAAAAATCTGCTAACTATCTTTATGTCATGATTTGGTTCTGCAACCTCGGGATGAGACAGCAACATATACTTAGTTTTCTGGGTGTTTACTTCTAGATCAACCTCCTTACTTGTGTCAATTAAAGTTTGTGTTTTTCTTTATGGTATCTATATTATCACCCAGTAGATTCACATCATCGGCAGGGCTAGGATCAGGCACTAACGGCTCAGCTGTATGGATTTCTGTCTGCCTAACAGCACTGACCCTATGTCCATTCAATGACTGAGAGAAGTAGTTCCTCCACCTATTCAAAATGAGGGAATCTGCAAGCAGATCACCATTCTCATCCTTCACTAAGTTACTGCTAGGTTGGTAGCCCCTCTTAAAGTCATTTATTCCTATATACAGGTCTCTAATATTCCTGTTCTCACTGTTCATTGCAAACTCATCAATTTTGTCTTTCTGATATTCCCTCTTTTTGTTCCTGAAATGCCTGATGGTTTCACGTCTTATATTGTTCAGATTATCCCCATTTATTTTCTTTGGATCCTGTAACCATTGTAATCTGGCTTGTTTTCTTTGGTCTAATAATTTTGAGCATCCTCATCGAACCATGGCTTATGCTTCTTCCATTCATAATAACCTAGACTCTCCTTGGAAAAAATTTTTATATTCTCTCTAATCGTTTCCCAAGCTTTATTAACACTGTTGATGACAAAGTGATTCTTCTTCACATATCCATTCTCTTGGCACAACACTGCCTCACCTTTCTTCAGGGCTTCAGCTTTCAGCTGTTGGGCCTCTAGCTCTATTTGCACCACACTCCTGGTGTGTTCAAATAGTAGTTCTGTATTGGCAACACTTTTACAATAGTAATCCTGCCAAGGTCAAGAATGATGGACCTATACCTCCACTCCCCCATAAGTCTTCATAGTGTAGTGCTTAATTAACTAAGCACAGGAATAACAAGAAAAATTGTTAACTCACAGTTTTTGTAGAAAAATGAGGGTTTTCAGCAGGGGGTCTGTAGATCAATAATCTTTCAAGTGGGCCTACCATATTTAACCCATCTGAATAATTATACCCTTTTTTGTGTGTACTGGTGTTATATCAGCCCATTTCAAACCTTCTGAAGATGTTTCATTACTATCTTTAATTCAGTGGTGGTAAGGATCACTTTCCACACTCAATAATTCAAAGTCTGGACCCAATGTGAGACCCGTCACTTGACCTCTATTTTCTGGGGCCTGTGGTGTCACTTGTTAATCCAAGACCACTTAGAAACTGTTTGGGGGAATATGTCTCATTCTAGTCTCACACACTGCACATTTCAGGATCACTTATGTCCATGTCACTTTCATTATCTCATTCATTTATTTTAGATTTATGTATTTCCATCAGCCCTAAAAATATCACCATCATTGGAATCACTATCACCAGCTTCAGAACACACATATAAACCAGCCCCCCTTCAATTTTACTTGTATAATCTGGTAAGTTTTCACTAAAGCACCACTATATTTTTGCCAATGGGTTTCTACCATAGCATCCTTGTGAAAAATATTTGACATGTGAAATATGCATTACCATAAACATCACAGTGAGATGAAAGACAGCAAAGCCTACCAAACTGTATATAATGTAGAGCTAAATAACAGATTCTATGATAAGATGTCACAATATTACAGCATAAATAAGACAATCTTTGCCATCCATCTGCAACCACTAACAGAAAAAAGATCAGAATTCTTGTCAACCAAACACAAGGTGTTGTTGCATTCCGTACATTATACTGTTTCATATGAAGTGGAGTTGGGATAGCTGATTTGGTATAGTGACAGGCTACAAGCTGGACAGCCTGGATTTGATTCCTGGCAGTGTAAGCTATTTCTCTTTTCCACAGCATTCAGACTGGGGCTCACCCAGCCTAACCAATGGGCACCGGGGCTGTTTTCCCAGGATTAAACTGGGAGGGGAGGTGAAGTTGACCACTCACCTCCATCTATCTAGTGCTGAGATCAAGAAAGATACAGCTATACTTCCACTCTCCCATGTCTTCATGGCATAGTGTTTTAACTAATTAAGCATAGGGACTTTACCTTTCTGGAGTGAATATATTTNCGTTGCATCTCAATACGCGAGTCACACCTATCCTCTTCTGTCGGAGCACTCTTCCTACTTTCATGTGTGTATTGTGCTTTGTGTTGTGTCTTGCTCCTGTGACTGCGTGTGTTATACTGCTGGGCTTGCTGGGTATATATCCGATAGAAGAGGATAGGTGTGACTCGCGTATTGAGATGCAACGTAGGGATAAAAAATCCTGAACAGTTTTAATATTTTTAATGTTTAATATTTATCAATATATATGATGAACATATATTTTAGTTATTTTAGTATGAGGACGGCAAGGCATGCAGTGAAGTAGTTTAACGTAAATCAAAAAGCACTTGAAGATGGCACCTTTGTGCCGAAACATGTAGTGCAGGAGTGAAGAGTGAGGTGGACGAGTGTATGCACTGTAAGACGGCTGGAATAAATCATGGACATAAATCAGTGCAACAGGACGCTAAAATATAACATTAAAGAATATTTTTAGGTTTATTCAAAGCAGATGAAAAACAGGAATTCCATAGGATTTCATGGAATGGAGAAATACAGAAGCAAACAAAGCCAAGGAATACATTTGGGAAAAATCTGGATATTAAACAAACTCAGCCAAAATGAGCAGATTCTTAATTTTAAAAAGGAATGAGATAGAGAAACTTTTATTTGTACTAATTTGTAGTTTATATACAGCATCAAATGACTGGAAGATACTGTATAACATATTGGAAAGGATACAGAAGGAAAAAAGTGTGGCCTAACCTTAGGATACTATACTTGCATTTGTCTGGAGGGACTGTGGAAAACCATAAATAAATCAGGATAATCAAGTGTCCTCAAGATCTCAAATGAGCACCTCCAAAACACAAGTTGGAAGTGGTCACATTTGAATCAATCTGCTTGGTGAAAACAATATATGGAGTAGAAACCCAATGCATATAAAAGAATAAAAATTTCTGCAGTGGAACTAATATATGGAAAGGATGGTGAAATATGACAATATGACAAATTCACTCAACCAATACTGGAATGGGAATGGAATGACCAAATAGAAATTATAATGTACAGTGATGTGCCTCTGATGATGGTTGTGTTAAACCAAAACATGTACGGCAGAAGTGATAAAGAAGTGACCTACAAATTGTTACACTCGACGGACTTTCTATTGACTTTGTGATTGATAGTGTAACGGACCAAAAATGAAACAATTCAAAATAGTGATGTCTCAGTTGAGATCCTACATATACAAACTGTTAACTGCTCAGATTCCAATTTTATATAGCGCACTGCATAGTCTGGCTGCCAAAGGCTAAGGCTACCTGAAGCAGGCCTGATATTAGGACACAAGACGTTTGCTTCAACAGTAATGGTGGCAGATGTTTGGATGTTTAACCTCAAAAACCCATTTACACTCTAAGAGCATACATGTTTCAGCACCAAGTGCCATCATTAGTGTCCTGTGAGTTGAATAAGTATGCCAAATGAGCACTGCAGAATCTTACCCATTGTAACTCATAGTTGTCTAATAATTACATGTGTTACATGTTATCTAATGCCATGAAAGTTCTGGGCTAACCAATTCACTAGAAATTAACCTTATAGCTATCCCCATGAAAGGCCATGGAGGCCTGTAAGTTTGTGAGACGTCGAGGCTCCCACATTTTCTAGACAATAAGCTCACAGATGGTGGTGAGGTTATCAGCCTTATACACCGGCCACACTTTACCCCCAGGAAAATTCCTAGTACTCATCTCTGTCAGAGGCTGAGTCGACCTCAGGGCCACATTGCAGCTGGAAGGAATAGATGAACCGAAAAATCTGATGACCTTGAGATTCGAACCCTTGACCTTCTGGCTTGTAGCACAGTGCCTCAACCAACTATGTTCCTGATTAACTTTCTTTATGCTAGTGGGGTTGGACTAAGTCCCTTGTACTGCAGCCACTTCTGGCCTATTGTACCAGCCCCAGATGATAGGTGAGGGTGATTGTGGAACAATTGGTGGAATGAAGGTTGGCAGGGGAAACCGAAGTACTTGGAGAAAACCTGCCCCAGTGCCACTTTGTCCACCACAAATCCCACTTGACCAGACCTGGGATCGAAACCGGGGCGCCAAGGTGGGAAGCCAGTGACTAACCACTTGAGCTATGGCGCGGCCTTACCGATTAACCCTATTATTTTTTAAAAATCACATCAAAAGGGGGTACGATTAAAAGGTGGCACAGAGCAGACACAAAGGAAAGCCATCTACAACAAAATGTGATTAGTGGAAGAAAATGAGCTGTGCTACAAAAGATAATATGTGTTAATTGTTTCAAAGGCCAGTGACAATGAAGAAAAGATTACTGATTTGAATATAAAAGCACAAAGTTAATTTCTATAATTTTTATGAGTGAAGACAGCTTTCATGTTATAGGAACTCTCAACATATAATTTTTCAATGGTGAAAGGACAAAGGATTTTAGGATGTGGTTTATTTTTTCCTCAAGGTTAATTACCAGTGCTTTAAGCATTAAGACTTCACAGCATCAGGATATGGTTTAATGTCTTCTTACTTCTTTTAAAGGTCAGTAAGAGTAAACAGACTTTAATTAAATAAAAGTCATACCAACACAAATTTTCCCACAAATTTTATCACTAGACACACCTGTGTTAGAGGTAATTATGAAATAAAATTTTGTAAAGCAGAAGAGGGACAAAGGTCTTTGTATGCCCCCATAATATATCACCATAAATTTCAAATGCACAGTGACTCTAGTAAAAAGATAAAAAAAAATTTATGAAATTTGACATTTTGATGTATTTTGTTTACACCAGTGATTCTCAAGTGTGGTCTTAATGGTCACATGCAACCAAGAGCTACTCTCATGACTAATAAGTATGCTTTTTGCTGAAAACCTTTTTCCAGTCTTGAGATGCATTTATGTCATACGTGGGTGTTGCAGGTCTGTGCTACATGACTGCAACCCCTCACATTAATTTCTTGCAGAACAAGCACTGCAACAAACTGACAGATGAAAATCTTCTTTGGTTAGCAGCTGAAGAACATCCAGTGAGCATGTTTCCATTTAGTAAGCTGCTGTAAATTAAAGTAATCATATTTTCCTTGCACTCTGCTTTAAATTATAGATTAATAACAAACTTCTGCATAAAGAGTTCTATTTTACGGGATGTGATGCTATGTAGTCCCACAGAAGTTCACAATGTTTCAGAAGAATGTACTGCAGCCACGTCTACAGGTGAAGGGTGGGACAAGCAAGCAAGCATTAAATTGCCTGCTCACTGGGCCTATTATTTGACCCTGAAACTTTAGGCACTAGTAAGCCATGTAAGCAAGCAAGCTGCCTGCCAGCTTGCTTGCTTATTCTTAACACTTCGCGGACCGGACACCTAGGCCTAGGCGTTTGGGTTTTAAACGTGGCAGACTGGTCGCCTAGATTTAGGCTTTTAGGACACGTTATGTTGCAACACACTATTCCTCGCTTTGGTGGCCACGTGTCTGTAAAAGTACTGCGCAGCTGACCTTCGGAACGTTTGTTTTCCGAGTCAGCAATGTGACCACTCTCTATTCCCCTCTCACTCTAAAGAAAAGTCCCTTTGTTCAAGTTGAAGCTTCTATGTGTGAGGCAAGATATTCTCAGTGTCAACACGGCTCAGAGATAAAAGCAGCTGAAGGCCGCACAAGCTCTCAGAGAAGAAGAAATCTGTGATTTGATCTCCGATGAGTTATCTGACTTGCCAACTGCTTCGTCTTCTGATAGCGAGGGCATGTCAGTGGCAGTGACAGGGTCCCCCAGAATATTGTGACCAGAAGAGAAAGTGAAAGTGACAGTGAGAGCTCCGATGAAAGTGTGAGTGCTAGCATTGCAGGGACAGCCACATGGGGTAAAGCAGACAAAACGCCCACTTTGGGAAAGTTTACTGGTGATCCAGGGGTGAGACAAATGCCATCGGACCCTACACAAGTGTCTGAAGTAGCTGAACTGTTTTTTGGAGATAGTTTCTTTGACATGCTGTGTCAGGAGACCAACAGATACTATCTCCAACACCGTGAGGCGTACGACAGTACCTATAAGGTGTTGAAGTGGGTGGATGTCACTTCAGCAGAAATGAAAATTTTTTTGGCAATAATCATTCTAATGGGGTTTACAAAGAGGGATAATTTGAAAGACTATTGGTCCACTGATCCATTTTTAGAAATTCCCATTTTCAGCAAACTCATGAGTTGTAAGAGATTTGAACAGATATGGTGGTGTTTGCATTTCAATAATAATGAACTGCAACCACAATCAACGGGCAGGCTTTTCAAAATTCAGCCCTTATTAGACTTTTTCGTTGAGAAATTTCAGACAGTTTATAAGCCAGAGCAGCAACTGTCTTTGGACGAATCTGTGATTCCTTGGAGGGGAAGGCTTCGTTTTCGAACGTATAATCCTGGGAAACTCACAAAGTATGGCCTACTTGTTCGTGTAGTCACGGAAAGCACTTCAGGCTATATTGGAAATTTAGAAATTTATTCCGGTGAAGGCAAGAAATTGCAAGAAACTATTGTTTCCATTTTGGATCCCTATCTGGATCAAAATTATCACGTTTATCAAGATAATTTTTATAACAGTGTGGCAACTGCAGAATACCTACTTTCAAGGAAAGTACATATTTGTGGTACAATTAGGGTGAACAGAGGCCTTCCTCCAGATCTGAAAGAGGAATGTAAATCCCTAAAATGTGGTGACACCACATTCAGGAGGAAGGGGGACATTCTTCTTCCGTCCTGGAGGGAAACTCGCGCTGTGAATATGATTTCCACTATTCACAATTCGAGCATGGTCGATGTTCAAAGACGACACGGGCAAGTGAAGAAGACACCTCTTTGTATTTCTCAGTACAATATGTTCATGAAGGGAGTTGATAGAGCCAACCAATACCTGCCCTATTATTCCCTTCCTAGGAAAACAGTAAAATGGACGAAGAAAGTTGCCTTGTGGCTTATAAATTGTGCCCTTTTCAATTCATTTTTGGTTTTCAAAGAGCTAAACGAAAATTCAACTTTGAAATACAAGGCATTTCTCATGAATGTGGCAAAAGCCTGGGCTACAGACCTCACGGTGGCGGCGGAACCTACGTCAGACACAGACGTAGTACGACCGGGACCATCTACTCCCACCCCATGAAGACCTCATATGGACCCCCTGGGCGACTCTTGGGTGATATGCGGAAACATACCCTCGTGAAAACTGTGATGAGCGAACAATCGACAGGGAAGTATACTTCTAGGCAGTGCTGTGTGTGCGCTGTGCACAAGAAGTGAAGCAAGACTTCCTACATCTGCAAGTTCTGCATCATGTCTCTTCACAGAGGGGAATGTTTCCAGAAATATCACACTCTGAAGCACTTCTAGGAGCTCTGGTAAGTCTTCTCCAAAAATTGTAGTTCATAAAATTAATTAGGAGATTTTATATTAATTTTTAAAGTGAACAGTGCACAAGTTAGGGTAGTAGGTATAAAAACGCCGGTCCCCAGGGTGACTTAAATATTTAAATCACCGGTCCGCAAAGTGTTAAGACACTGAAGATGGAAGCAGTATATTCTTTATAAACTTTCGTGAACTTTACTGGATTAGTTGGCGTTACATCCAGAAGATACTACACTTCATCGTTACAGCTATGAGAACCTCAAATAAAATACAACAAATCTACTTTACAGGATTTGTTTTACAAGTAAAAAAATATGCTACATTATGTGGTCACAGAACATGTTTAATGTGGCCATTGGAAATATTTGCTTGAGAACCACGATTTAAACAATTACAAGTTATGATAAGTATGAGTTTTTGGGTGTTCACTTAGCTTACATGTTTTAAAGTGCAAAGTACTGATGAAGGGCTTGATGCTGAAATGTGTATGGTTTCATAGCACAGATGGTTTTGTGAGACTGAACTTGTAAACTTGTACACAACCAATACTGTTGGTGTCTTAGCATATGAGAAGATAATGTGTTGAGAAAAAAATTAAAACAAATCAGTTAATTAAAGGGAGTAATAACAAAGGATAGACAACATGCTTCATCATTTCTTAGCTGGATAGTGCTGTTTTAGATCTGTCAAAAGGAATCTTACCCACTGGAATTATAAATTTGGTCAGGTTTCAGGTTTTTTCTAGCATGAATTTCTAGAACTGTATGCGAAATGCATCTGCTGTAACAGCTCTGGTGCTAAAAGCTCCTCTGTGAATACATACTGTGGTACAATATTATATTTAAGCATCCTGTTACACTCACACAATATATGAGACAACTCCGTCTTAAGTGCAACAATTTAATTGTAGTTCCTTCTTCTTTCCTTCCTCTACACTACATGTATCGGCCCTAAATGGCCATCATCAGGTGTATATTCTTACGTAGCTGCTACACTGCCCGTAGTTTAAAATTAACGTGTGTAGGTTAACAAAGATTTTATACATACATACAATTGGAAAGACTGGTGTTTTAAATTTTAAACTATGGGCAGTGTAGCAGCTATGTAAGAATATACACCTGATGATGGCCATTTAGGGCCGAAACATGTAGTGTAGAGGAAGGAAAGAAGAAGGAACTACAATTAAATTGTTGCACTTAAGACGGAGTTGTCTCATATACATACTGTGGTGTTGATTAAATCTGGTCTTCCACCCAGGTGAGGCCTTGAACTCACATCCAATCCCAACACTTCATAAAAAAAACATTAGCTTTTTGTGAACACACTCTACAAGCACTGAGTGCTCATTCCACTTTGTTCTAATTGAACAACTGGCAGGAGAACATCATCAGACTCTTTGTATGACGACTTTAGCTTTCACTTTTAAAAGGCCCAGCACTACCATCACATATTACAAATTTTCATCTTCTGTCACTAAGATACACCATCTCTTTTGATTGGTTCAAATACTGCCAGCTGGGCATACTGCTCCTTGATATGATGGTGATAACTACAAACAATGTAACAGGAGTGCTATTTCTGTCTTCTATTGTCATCTGCATGGCAACCACTAGTGGCAGAGGTCGCAGTTAATTCTAGATTATGGTGTTGTCACATCACAGAAGGGGAAAACATACTTCTCTTCCAATCAGTGTGTGTTTAATAACCTACTCACACTGAATGCTGAGCTCAAATTAACTAATGGCACAACAGAGCAGGTACTGGTCAGTCTTCTGTAAAGTTCCTTTACAGCATGTCTGGTGAACACACACTGCTTGCACCCTTCATGTTCAGCTTATGAATACAGCAACAAGGACATCTGGTAACTGCTCTACCTGCTGCAGCACCCCTTCCCCAATTGCCACTGCCACTATCAGATCATCTCTGCTTTTCTCCCCCCACCTTGCAATGGTTATTCAAGATGAAAAAATCATGAAAGCCTTTTACACATGTCAGAATTTCTAAAAATGTGTGATTATACGGAAGCAATTAAAAATCACGTACAGACAATATGCACATTGTGGCCAAATCATCAGGCAATGACTGCATATTATAAATGACTGGCAAGGATACTCAATCAGGTGAATAATCCATTTACCTTACACTGTCATTTTTGCCTATTAACCAGCCAACATGTACAACCTTGTGTCAATGAGCTCTGTTTTGAGAATGGAAAATTAGCACTGTTTAATTTTCAGACTATATTTTCACTTCATACCCTAACCATGTTTGTTCTGTCTGACAGATTGCAAACTTGGAAACTGCAAAAACTGTGCACTACATAACTATCACAGATCAATAGAATTCAACTGCCACATCTGTGTTTCTCATTACAAAATGCTTGGTAAGAGTTAAAATGTTACTGTGTTTAATACATCACCATGCCATGAAAACATATGGGAGAGTGAAAGTAATATATGAAATGCATATCATTTTTCCTTTAACAGAGTATTAAGTAATTAATTGTTTCATTAATACTAAGTAATGCTTTTCTTTCTCTTTCCCTGTAGATTATTTAATGATACTTTCATTACAGAGACCATGTAGTGCCTGTACACAAAATTACATTCTACCATTTTGTGATCGTTCAGGATTGAAGAATGTTCCATAAATAAGGAGCATCATATTTGAAGTTTTGACCATATATTATCATAGTGTTCATGAGAAATCCTTTCATTTCAATAAGAAAACGTGATGGAAAGAGACCACTTCATAATGTTAGGAGTAAAAGGAAAGATAATACTAAAATGGATATTAGAAAAATAGGACACTAATCAGGACTGGATTAATTTGGCTACGGGCAGGGGCAAGTGGCAGACTTCTGTCAACAAGGTAATAAGCCTTTTGTCTCCATGAAAGGTGGAGAATTTTATGATTAGCTAACAAAACGTAACAGATCAACAACTGAACGGGTATTTTTCAATCATCAGATAATGAACTAAAAATGGGGGTACAATGAGACAGCCATTCATATGAGTAGACTTCAAGAAAGCCTACGATTCAGTTTGGAAGGAAGTATTGTACAATATTCTCATAGAGTCTGGGGTACCCATGAAACAAATTTGGCTAATTAAAAAGTGTCTGAATGAAACCTATAGTAAACTCTGTACAGGTAAGCATTCGTCTGATAATTTTCCTATCCAAAATGGTCTAAAACAAGAAGATGCTTTAGCGCCACTGCCTTTGAACCTTGCTTTAGAATATGCCATTAGGAAGGTCCAGGAAATCCAGTTGAGGCTCAAATTAAATGCAATATATCAGCTGCTGATCTATGCTGATGTGAGTCTACCGGGAGATAACATAGCGTGACATGTTGACCCCTCCCACCCCTCAGCGGTAACGTAACGCTCGCGTAATAGGCGAGTAATCACCCCGCATCCTGGCCGCTATGCGCGGTGACGTCACGAGCGGAGCCGAAGAGAGCCGAGCGGAGCCGAAGATAGCCGAGCCCCGTAACCGGGTAACTATGCAAGGCGAATCAACAGCGGTGACGTAACAGGATGACCTGGCACTCATTACGCAACAAGCAAGCACTGCAGCTATATAAGTGAGCTGCACAGCTGGTACCAGTCAGTTCTAATGTGGCTACCAGTGAGTTGTACTGTAACAGTCGCCGAGTCGAGTTGTACTGTAACAGTCGCCGAGTCGAGTTGTACTGAGTCAGTCAGTGAGTCCTGGAGCTACCACCGAGTTAGCCAGCAACTAGTCAGTTGTATTCTGGCATTTGAAGTGTACTAACTGTGATACTGCAGATAGCAGTAACCGTAAATCTGTAATTTGGATGATTGTATGAGCGAATGTGAAATAAAATTCGCTACATCGAATACATCGAGAATTTATTTGTCGCGATATAAGCCCGATACGCGACAATATATACCATATAGGAAAACAAAGAAACTTTAACTGATGCTAGTAAGGAGGTCGATCTAGAAGTAAACTCTCAGAAAAATAAGTATATGTTGCCATCTCGTCCCCAGACTGCAGGACCAAATCATGACATAGAGATAGCTAACAGATCCTTTGAAAATGTGGCAAAGTTCAAATATTTGGGAATGACATTAATGAATCAAAATTTGATTCATGAGGAAATTAAGAGGAGTCAGAATTCGGATAATGCTTACTACCATTCAGTCCAGAACCTATCATCTTCTCATCTGCTGTATAAAATTGTAACAATTAGAATATACAAAACTATAATGTTACCTGTGGTTCTGTATGGGTGTGAAACTTTGTCTCTGACCTAAGGGAGGAACATAGACTGAGGGTGTTTGAGAAGAATATCTGGACCAAAAGAGAGATGATGTGACAGGAGGTTAGAGAAATATGCATAATGAACTTCATAATTTGTACTCTTCTCCAAGTTTAATTAGAACGATCAAATCAATGAGGATGAAATGGGCAGGGTACATAACACGAATGGGGGCACACGGAATATTGGTGGGAAAGCTAGAAGGAAAGAGATCACTAGGAAGACCAAGCTGTAGGCGGGTGGATAACAGTAACATGGATCTTACAAAGATAGGATGGGGTGGTATGGCCTGGAATGATCCGGCTCAGGACAGGAACCAATGGAGGGCTCTTCTGAACACAGAAATCAATCTTAGGGTTCCGTAAGATATTGGGAAGTTCTTGAGTAGCTGCAAAGCTGGTAGCTTCTCAAGATGGGTCAGCTCCATGTAGTTAGTTAATAAGACTATAACCTTCTGGATCATTCTATGTGAGAAGATGATAATGTACTGTTCTAAGCCGCATCCTCTTTAATTTCAACGGAATATGGTGTACGTGCTGTCACATATCAGAAATGAATGCATGTAAAATGCCAGACAAATATTTCAAATATTCTTAAAATCAGTACAACTTTAAAATTTAAAATATACAGTAAAACTTGCTTATAGCAACATCGGTTTCTGCGACACCTTGTCTATTACGTCAAATATTCAATGGTACGAACTAATTCCTCATAAAGCAACTGTTTTTATACCTTGCTTAGTATGACATGCACAANAAATGCATCAACCTCGTATGTAACGTCATTTTCATTCCTGAATTTCTCTGATATGGACATTGAACGTAATTTAGAAAGTGTGTATTGGGCAAGTAACAGGAAACAGATGAAGATAACTGATTACTGTACTCGTATCTAGGTACAGTAAGGCACAACAATTGATGTAATCTACTGTAATTTGGTGAGTGGGCCTACCTTTAATATACAGTATTAGTGCGGTGTGTATTGTCAGTGAAAAGCGCTGTAATATGTCTTTGATATTACACATTTGGGCAATTCCACGTTAATGTTACGTTAGTCTGTACTTAACTACGTATTTCACTAAAAAATGCAACATTTTAACTCGGTTTTTGGTAGATTTTTACGTGACTAACATAAGGCTACTGTGGAAGTGCCCATTTCGGTTACAACGACATTCGTTTATAACGACACTATTTTTAGGTCCCTTTGATGACGTTATAACCAAGTTCTACTGTATATAAAATTTGACTCACAGATAATCAGAGACTTTGTTGTAACTTTGGTTTTACTTTACAGAGCTCAACTTGGGCTAACTTTAATTTTTGTGAAACAAGTTTTACAGTGAATCACATACCATTGCATTAGCACAGAGAAACATTTGAGGATCATGAAAGATATTCTTTAAGCTTGAACTTAAGCAAATTAAATTCTGAAAAAAAAAAAAAAAAGTCATGAGAATTGTGCCTACTAAATAACAATACTCCACCCACAGCTCTCAAACTGATTCCCCCGTTTGCAAACTGAATCATCTTGAACTTTCCCCTAGCTGTGTGCTGAAGCACATTTCATCATATTCACTTAGTACAAAGTTGTATATGTGAACAAAGTGTTTTCGCTGAATGTCACAGATATATCAAACTCCGTGGCTTTAGTCCACAAGCAAACTATACCGACCGAGCAACCGCTGCTTGTTGGTGAAGTCAGTGCCAACTTTAGCAGATAGAGGGTGTTGCGTGGCCAGCACAATGAATCCCTATGGCCGTTAATTTCGGTTTTCTAGACTGGAGCCGCTTCTTTTCGATTCAAGTAGCTCCTCAATTATCCTCACGAGGCTGATTGGACCCCGTTCCAGACCCAGTACTTCTCAGAAAATCTGGTAGCGCTGGGAATCGAATCCGGGACCTCTAGATCTGTAGTCAGGAACTCCTGACTACTAGACCACAGAGGCGGTCCCGTCACAGATATATCAGATGTAAAAATCAAACCTACTAACATCTGATCTTCAATGAAACTGAACACCACCACCACCAAAATGTAGCAGCTGTTATGTGGTGTATGGAGAGGGCAACCTATCTCGGGCATGTGTTTCCAAATGACATAAGAGGTTTTTAGGAGGAGGAGAGGCAGATGGTCATCTGGTCATCCAGTAACAGTGAGAACTGATGAGAATGTGGAAAAAGTGAGGGGTGCTGGAATTCTGGAATAAATCAAAGAAGATCCAGGCTTTCTGAGCAGTGTGGTCAGCTTTGGCAAAATCTGGTTGTTTCAATACAAGCCCAGAACTGAACAGCAGTCAGTGCACAGAAATCAACTCTGTTTCCAAGACCAAAGAAAGCAAGAATGTCAAAATCCAAAGTCAAGATAATGCTTGCCTTCTCTGATGTTAAAGGAACTGTTACTGCTGTGTAAGTCCCATCTGGTCAAACTAAATCAAAAGACTAAGCTTTTACAGACCGCTAGAATGAATTCAAAGAGAGATTAGAGTTGTGGGAGAATTATTGGATTTTGCACCAGCACAGCACCCTAGCACACAATGTGGTATCGATGACCTACAAGGTTTGACAAACAAATTCCAGGACTGAGCCCATTACGCCCATTTAAATTCACATAGGAACATGTTTCAACTTGTCTTGTAAGCTGACTCTTCCATCGCATTCCTTGCACAAGGTCAGTCACTTCTCTCATCATTCATGCTCAGATGTGTTTCAGATTTTCTTCCATGCAAATCACTGTGACAATTCGTCGTGTGAACAGTAAGTTTCGTTTCAAGATGGGTAAGACAGCCACTAAAACTATTCAGCTGACAAAACAGGCTTATGGTGACAATGCTCTCTCTCATACACGGGTTTATGAATGGTATTTGAATGGTTTAAACAATTTAAAGATAGCCGAGCAGTTTAAGGCATGTACTGTCTTTGCACGCTTGGAAGCAGGGATTGTGGGTTCGAATCCCACAAAAGGCGTAGATGTTTGGTATGTGTATGTATTTATTCTGTTTGTGATGTCCTGTGTTTAGGTAGAGGCCTTGCGATGAGCTGATCATGCGTCCAAGGAGTCCTACCATCTGTAAAATGATCATATAACTTAAAAATCAAAGGCCA
>NW_019724584.1:755789-758582 GCF_002891405.2 Cryptotermes secundus | reverse complement strand
TCGGTGAGAATGTGAGAGGAAGTTGGCGAAATACAAAAAAAAAAGTATTTCTTGTTTCCCTGATCATTCTTCTCAACTGTATCAGTGTACAAATCAATTTTCATTAATATATCTTGCTAGGAATATGCAAGATCTCTGGTTTTGTATGGAATGTTTATGATGGTGATGGCTCATTATGATGCACGAACATTATCATCGTGTCTGTTTCTTCTTCTGTACTGAACACACACCCAACCCACCATGTACAGTCATAATCACATTGTAACCGATTCCAAACGGCGAAATTGACAGAGATGTAACTTACGAGGGGTCGCTAATGAACTCCTGGCCCTCCCACTGTTGACTTATGACGGGTTGCGACTGTCACGTCTCGAATTCTCAAAGTGGCTCGCCGCCCCAAGTCAACTTCTTCATTTCTAAAGAAACTCAGTGGGGGTTCCATGAAGTATAATTTCTGCCCTTTTCGAAGCAACACCAAAGGCCTGGACGCAAGAACTAACAGGTGTCTTTGTCCACGCAAGTTAGGTCTATCTGCTTGTTCTGACTGTGTCTTAACCTATGCTTCTTAGTAATTCTTACTGTCTACTTTATAACTACTGAAATAAAAAGAGGGGGGGGAAGGATTTCAATGGTTCGAAGGGGAGGCTAAGGGTTAAAAAAGAAAGTGGTGCAGCCAACGTGACGCACGACATCTCAGCGAGGACGAGGGTACGAGGAGAGAAGCGCAACACAACGCACGACGCCAAAGGAAACAACTCCCGACAATTGGAACAAGAGTCAGGACGGACGGAGCTGCATACTACTAGTTCTACTGCTCCGACAGTTCACACGAGGTACACCGAACGCAACTACAAGGTCAGTTACGAAATTTTATAATGGCCAGCAGATCATTGAGGAGCCGTACTGTGGAGGCTCAAGAGGAGAATCAGGAGTTAGCGGCAGGGGAGCGAGACCCCGCAAACCCAAATTATCCCCCCCTTAGCTTAGGCAGCGCGAGTGAGACTCCAGAAAAAGACACAATGCTACCTCAAGAAGCAGAATTAGGGACGGAGAGCCAGGCCAACGGAGTGTCAGAGAAAAGTGATTCCAACACACCAGCTTCTGTAGACAGTACAAACCAGCTACAGCAAATGCTATTAGAGTATTTCGCAAGTGTTAGAGCAGATTTGAGTAGCCACCGAGAGGATATTCAGGCGCAGTTCATTAGTGTTAAGGCTGATCTAAGTGCTAATCAAGAGAATGTGAGAGCTGAACTCCAGTCCAACCAAACTAAATTAGAACAGTTACAGGAAAGTGTTCGGTCAGATATGAGCCAAGTTAGGTCTGACATACGAGCAGAAAATGAAAAGTTACTGCAAAGTTTCGAGGCTCAAACTCGGGAAATCAGGAAGGAATTAGATAGTAGGCTGGAATCCGAAGCCAGACGGGTCTCCCAGCTAGTTACGCAGGTGCAAACTGAAACCGCATCTGAATTTGCAGCAGTCAAGAGGCAGCTGCAGAGCATAGGTAACGAGTTCGACTCTAGGTTAGAACAGTCCAATACAAGCACCCAATTGGTAGTTAATGAACTTGCAGATCAGATGCAGGAGCACAGGTCTGAAATGAGCAATCAGATGGTACGACAGAAAGAGAGCCTAGAAAATTTATCGCAGGCAACCACTCAGGAATTAGGAAGGAAATTTGAGATGGTAAACGCAAAGGTTTTGGCATTAGAGACTAAATTAAACAAAATGCCAGCCAGGCAAGCTTTAGCCACAGAGACGCGAGTGGTAGTTCAGTAAGCCGCATCTCTTTCCGCTGGACCAGCCAATGACCCTGCGACGGAACCTGAAGTGACTGAAGCAAGCGGTGGATTGGTCGGTGAAACAGTCTGCTGTACTCACCAGCCAGCCTCCTGCAATAAATTGTCTAGTGATAGCAGCATGAATGGGTGTGTAGTGCATGCCAACACAGAGAATGTATCCTTGTTGGGTTATCTAAGCAACTCAGAATTTCCCTTACCTCTTTACGATGACGCAAAAGAGACCAACCCCGTATTTCATCTACGGAGGTTGGATGAATTTATTAACTTTCGCAATGTGCCGAAACCCCTTCGTTTGGCAGTCGCATGCCGATCCATAGTGGGACACATAGGCAAGCAATGGGTAGAGGCTGTAATGCACAATGTGGCAGACTACGAGGCATTCAAGAAGGCATTCTTGAATACCTGGTGGTCGACTTCCAGGCAATCTCTTGTAAAGTGTACGCTCTATCAGGCGAAATATGATCGGAGATCAGGTTTGAGTCTGAGCGGACATTTTTTTAAAACACGTGACGATGGCTTCATACCTGGACCCAAGACCTTCGGATGGGGAGCTGATAGAAGCGATCAGGGCCCACTATCCGATAGGGGAGCAGCGAGCCATGCTCACCAACCAGATGCAAACCATTGAGCAAGCTCTGGATCTTCTCAAAAGAGTGGAGCTGATGGAACAGTCCGAGAATTATCCGCGACCTCCCATGCAACCCCACAATTCGAACCCTAACAGGCCAGGGAACAATCCTCACAGAAGTGACCCCAGAGGCCAAAGCCAGGCTCAGGTGCGCCAGGTGCAATTCTTTCCGTCACGGAACCGTTTGAACCGGAACCGGAGATGTAATCGCCGTAATTACCAGTCAGAGAGAGGCGGAGAACCCCCAGAGGGAAGCTCCGCCCTCTTAACCCCAATGCAACCCCGTACCAGGGACGACAAGAGCAAAACAATCACAGCGATAACCATTCGGGAAACCGATAACTGGAGTTATTGAGGACCG
>NW_019724584.1:748102-755032 GCF_002891405.2 Cryptotermes secundus | reverse complement strand
CTACACTCCTTAGTAGAGCAAGTGACTGATTTGTCCACAGCTGAACGAAGTGATCTATACCAGGTTCTATTCCGGTATAGAGAGCACATGACAACGCGACCTGGGAAGTGCAAGCTTTTCATCTACAAATTCCAGGTAGATACCGACCGCCCAATAGTAGGTCATTCGAGGCCAATTCCGTTTGCCCTCCGACCCGCTGTTAGAGAACAAATCCGGCAGATGCTAGGCGACGACATTATTGAGCATAGCAATTCCCCGATTCTCAACCCATTAACCGTGGTAAGTAAAGAAGGAGGAGACATACGCATATGTGTTGATGCCCGGAGGGTGAATGAAGTCACCATCCCAGACCATGAGAGAACCCCACCCATGAATGAGCTCTTACAAAGATTCCATGGGGCAAAATATTTCACGTCCCTTGACCTGAGTTCAGCTTATTTACAGATAGAGCTACATGAAGACTCTAGAAAATACACGGCCTTTATGTCCAAATCCACCGTGTATCAGTACTGTAGCGTGTTTGTGTGTCACGCCACAAATAAGTTCACGCCGTTGTCCCAATATGGCGAATTTATTCCTTTCGCTCACTTACACACACTTTACAGGCATTTTCACTTGCAGTGTCACAATCACTGCTTACAATATTCCGGCGATACTGGACCCAGACGGATATTCTGAAGCTTCTTCTCCGATGGCTGTTCCGCGACTCTCTTGTTCGAAGACTATTCCGAGACTCTTTCTCGCTGAAGCTGGGCTATTTATCCTCGCCGCTACTAGGCAAATGGACCTTCTGTTATAACCATGGAGACGTTGCTTTGTTTGTTCAGCGTTTCCTACGCAATGACCCACTGTTATTGCGTTATCTCTGTGGGAACGCTACGCTTGTTTGTCGTAACCGTGGAGATTCGATGTTCTCGATACAACGGCTCACTGTTGGAATTACAGTATCGCTATTGTTACTTCTTATGCAACGGTCTGTTCTAGCGTTTCCCTAGAAGTTACTCCTCTGGTTTGCCGACACGTTACAGTACAAAAGAGTTCCATATGGGTTCAGAAATTCATTACCCGCATTCATACGTGCCATAAAGGTAACGCTGGGAATGGATCTGGAGAACGTGGTATCCTACGTTGACGACATTTTGATACATTCCCCTACCATGAAAGATCACCTAAGACATCTTGATACCATACTCGGTAAATTAACGAAGGCAGGCTTCACGATCAACGCCAAAAAGTGTCGCTTCTGCAAAGACGAGGTTAGGTTTTTGGGACACCGTATAGATAGGACCGGTGTATCCGCTGACCCGGATAGGGTACAGTCCATCCTCAACTATCCAGCACCGAGAAACAGTAAACAGCTGAGGCAGTTTCTCGGAACCTGTAATTTTCATAGCAGATTCATCATAGGCTATGCAAATTACGTCGCACCGCTAACGCCGCTATTGAGGCTAGGTGTGAAGTGGTCGTGGACAGATGAAGCACAGGATGCATTCCTGCGCCTGCGGCAGAGTTTTGCGCGCAGCATTCACCTGGTCCATCCACGTGATGACGCCCCGTATGCAATTTACACTGACGCCAGCAAGCTGGGGATAAGTTCAATACTAACCCAGGAAAGCGACTACGGTGAGACGTTGGTAGTGTCCACCGCATCCAGAGTGTTGAGCCCCGTAGAACGGAGGTACTCCACCTGTGAACAGGAGCTGCTTGCTGTAGTCTATGCGCTTCAGAAGTTCAGAATATATGTGATAGGTCATCCCATCACTGTATATTCCGATAACAAAGCATTATCGTTTCTGAAGAGGTGTAATTTGACATCTAGTCGAGTCACACGCTGGGTAATGCAGCTGCAGGAGTACGATTTGAAGATTGTACACATTAAAGGCAGCGATAACTTCTTTGCAGACATGCTGAGCCGCAACCCCATTGGGTTAAGCCAAGAGAGCCGCGACCAAGTGTTGAAGCCGAAAGAGTTATTCGTGGCAAAGGTAGACCTGGGAACTGACAGAACACTCATGAAAGAATTAGGCAATCTGTCAGAACACCAACTCGGTGATCCCGCTTTAAAGAAATTTTGGGAAGAACTGGAGAGCGACCCAGAGAAATTTTCGGGCAGGTACATGGTAAGAGACAAGATCCTGTTCTGCAAAAATGACAGGAGCCATCCCTATTGGAGAATTATGTTACCCAGACAGCTAGAAGACCGAGTGATTCGGTATGTACATACGCTATTGGGACATCAAGGTACCGATAAGTGTATGTTGCAAATAGCACACACTTTCCACCTAAAGTCATTAGGAAGAAAGGTGCGGAAGTTCGTGGCACACTGCGACATCTGTCAACGTGTGAAGCATCCCAATAGGTCCTATGAGATTGAACGAGTATCTCATCTCCCCACCAGGCCAGGAGAGCTATTAACGATAGACCTCTATGGACCTCTACCTACAGGTCGTGGTGGAGTGAAATACCTGTTGGTATGTCTGGAATTCTTCTCCAAACATGTAACTCTGTACCCACTAAAGGCAGCCACCACTAGGAGCTGTTTAAGGAAGCTCAGGGAGCACTATTTCCAAAGTGTTATCAAACCTGAGGCCATTTTGTCTGACCACGGATCGCAATTTGCGAGTCCTGCATGGCGGAAAGCACTGACCGATTTGGGCATTCAGTGTAGATACTCTCCTATTCGACACCCGGAAAGTAATCCGACAGAGCGGATTATGCGCGAACTTGGAAAATACTTTCGAATCTACTGCCACGAGACGCACAAACAATGGCCAGAACTCGTGCCATATATAGAGAACTGGTTGAATTCTTCTGTTAGCCAGTCTACAGGTTATACTCCTGTAGAACTGCTCGATGGAAATCCGAGGCCGGATATCTTCCGAAAGATACTGAAAAAGAGTGCAGACCAGTTACCCCGGGAAGATGTCTTATCTGACAAAATTCTAAAAGCCTATGCTCAGATGAAACTAAGAGCAGATCGGCGAAACAAACGACGAAAAACTAGCAAGACTAACTGGCAGCCTAGTCTTCAGGTGCTAGTGCTAGTAAAGTGCCAGCCTGTATCAGATGCAGTGCAGGGCCTTACTTCTAAATTTCAAAGACCGTTTGAGGGACCATTCATCGTTCATCGAAGAGTAAACCCCTCCATCTTCGAACTGGCAGATTCAAAAGGCAGGATTAGGGGCCTCTTCAACCTAAAGCATCTGAAACCCTACCTCGAGGAAAACCTCGAATCCTAGACTCCCCAGACAGGACTGAAAGTGGATCCTTGAAAAAAAAAAAAAGAGCGGAAAAAAGAGTGAAAAAGTCGTTGAAATTTCGAAATTGTTTTAAATGATATCTACTACTAATGTTATATTTTAGCATCCTGTTGCACTGATTTAAGTCCATGATTTATTTAAACCGTCTTGCAGTGCATATACTCATTTATCTCCTTCTCTCCCTCGCACTACATGTTTCGGCATAATAATGCCATCTTCAGGTGCTTACTTATCCACGCCAAACTAGTTCATTGCATGCCTGATAACACACGCAGTCACAGGAGCAAGACACAACAAAAGCACAACACACACAAGATAGTGAAGGAGTGCTCCAACAGAGGAGAATGGGCGTGACTGGCGTAGTGAGGTGCGACGTAGCGATGTGGTATCCTGAACAATTTTAATATTTTTAACGTTTGACAATGTATATGATAGATACATATTTTAGTTATTTTAATATGAGAACAAGGCATGCAATGAACTAGTTTGGCGTGGATAAGTAAGCACCTGAAGATGGCATTATTATGCCGAAACATGTAGTGCGAGGGAGAGAAGGAGATAAATGAGTATATGCACTGCAAGACGGTTTAAATAAATCATGGATATCTACTACTACTGAGAAATTTCAAATGAAGTGCATGGGTGGATTGCAGCCTACCAACCCTTTCAGAAATTTTAATCCACGAAGGGCACTAATTGATTCCGAGGAGGGTAACCCAACAAGAGAGACAGAGAGCGATTGTAGGAGAAACTGGTAGCAAAGAAACCATTGTGCAGTGAGAGTGAGAGAGAGAGTTCATTGTTTACCTTAGGTTTAAAGGGCTAGTTGCACACGAATTCAGGAGGGTCAGTCACTGAAGGAAAGTGAGAGAGGATAGTGTCTGAAAGAGACAGAGAGTAGACCAAACATTTGTAAAACGCAACCGGTCTAGGCAACCGCAGCGAATTCGATCACGAGTGAAGTGCAGTGTTGGTGAACCATAAAACCCCCCTCCGGAAAAAGTGAAATTCTTAACGCAAGTGAATGGTCAGAGAATGAAGGACACAGAGAGACAGAGAAAAAAAATGTTATGTGACAGTTTAATTTTGTAAGTGTTGTTATAGTCCATAAGTAAGAAACTAGAATAAGGTTTAGCAAGGAAAGGAACAGGATGAGGGCAAGTGTTAAAACCCTCAAACCTTGGTAATTTGTGTATGTATCGATGGAATTGAGTGGTGAGGAATGAGCGGCAACCAAACGAGATTTGGGGTCCGAAATTGATTCTCGATTCAGACCAACCCTCGCTTGGGGAGTGTAACCAAACCATCGAAATCCTTCCCCCCTCTTTTTATTTCAGTAGTTATAAAGTAGACAGTAAGAATTACTAAGAAGAATAGGTTAAGACACAGTCAGAACAAGCAGATAGACCGAACTTGCGCGGACAAAGACATCTGTTAGTTCTTGCGTCCAGGCCTTTGGTGTTGCTTCGAAAAGGGCAGAAATGATACTTCATGGAACCCCCACTGAGTTTCTTTAGAAATGAAGAAGTTGACTTGGGGCGGCGAGCCACTTTGAGAATTCGAGACATGACAGTCGCAACCCATCATAAGTCAACAGTGGGAGGGCCAGGAGTTCATTAGCGACCCCTCGTAAGTTACATCTCTGTCAATTTCACCATTTGGAATTTTAGGCCGAAACTACTTCTAAAACAATCGGTCACTGGCCGGAACCAAAATTAAGCCAACTCCTCTTATTTGAATCCACCTATCCGGGAATTTAGGAGGAGGAGAGAGGAGGCGGATACAATTCAGTTAGGACCTCTGGCTCGGCAGAGAGTCCAGTTTAAGATTGAGAGTCTGCTACAAAACTTTGAACTCGGCGGAGGTAAAACCCGCGAATATACTTGAGTGTTAAGATAAGTGATTTAAGCAAGTGCAGCACCGGCGGCTTGGAAGCCGAGACTAGGCCTCATAGTGTAGATTTAGACTCCAAGTGACTGTGTGAAACAATAAAGTGTTCCAGTGGCAAAGTGCATTGTGTTGGTCAGAAGTGCTTCACCCTCACTTGTCCGAGACTGACCCTTAGCCGACCTGAGGAGAGAACTCATCGCCAGGAGCTAGTCGAACCCATCACCAGCTTCCACCCCACTCACGCCTTCCCTCCTTAAAAATGAATCGCAAACAGCACCTAGCTGTTTGCTGGCGCCCATATCAGGTTCTATGCTGAAATTCCAACCCCGTAATCAGCAACGGAAGGAGGAAGCGGTGGAGCCTGGTCAAGCCGGAACCAGCCACGCCCTAACAACTTCAACCAGGTAGGGCAGCCAAAGTGACAAGTGGCAACCACCTTGGGGGCAAGAAGCCTAAAGAGAGGGTGGGCGGTTAAAATATTCAACATATCTTGCAATATTCACATAATCCAACTCATCATGTAGTAACTTCATATTTGCTTCCTTATTAAAAAAAAGTAAAAAGAGGTAAAGCTATCCCTGTACCAGGCCGTGAAGGCCCATAGAGTTGTGAGACGTTGAGGGTCCCACATCATCTAGACAATCGGCTCAAAGATGGCGGTAAGATTGTCAGCCTTACGCGCCAACCACGCTTTACTTCCCAAGAAAATTATTTAATTAATTCCTGGTACTCATTTCTGTTAGAAGCTGAGTAAACCCCTTATACTTATCACAATTTGAATATATCTTTGTCTTCAATCAGTCTGGACTTAAACAAATGCATGAAGCCTCTAGACACGAACGAGGGTATGTTCATTATGGAATCACTCTTGCAGAAGCTGTTCTCCCTCTTGTACCACACAGATCTTATGTACTAAACATTATATATTTTTATGTTGCCCATACATCAATTATGTAACCAGACAGGAGCCATTATTCAAAGACTGTATGGTCATTGTAAGCTAGCATATATACCCAGTTGCTTAACTGTTCCAGTTAAACTATGAGATCTTTCCCATGGGATGCTGTATAAACATGCCATTCAAAAGTGATACAAAAATTCTTCTCATGGAAATACTAATTAAATTATATTACTGTACTCAGCAGGGAGATCCACTAGAAAAGCACCAGACATGGTTTGGTTGCATTTGAAATATTCTCATAATAAACTGTACTGTCACTGATAAAAGCGTCCAGCTACTGTATCACAAGACTGAAACTGCCATATAACTACTAAGGTTCAAAGTGTTTCCTACATTCTTGAAATAAATCACTAAATGACGAATTTGGCTTTGGCATTATTCCAGTGAAATAACAACTCAAGCCTCACAGAATGAAATAGTAATGTTCTATGAAGTCACACAGAACAATATACTCATTTCTGCTGAAGGTAAACTTAAGCTTATTTTGGAAAGCTGACTGTTGTACTGCAATGAAAGAATGCTACAGAAGATCCAATAATTTTTTAAAGATGTTCAAAAATTCTTTCGATCAATGAATATGTTCCTAAAGTTGATCTGTACCTAATCAATCACTGTTTGTACATCACTTAATCAACCTTATTTAATTCACACAAATACAAATCTGTATGCCATTTGCAATCCAGGATTGCCATGGCAAAAGCTGCATTTAGCAAGAAGAAGAATCTTTTTACCAGCAAATTGGACTTAAATTTGAGGAAGAAACTAGTGAAATGCTACATTTGGAGCATAGCTCTGTATGGGGCTGAAACATGGACACTT
>NW_019724584.1:706079-746937 GCF_002891405.2 Cryptotermes secundus | reverse complement strand
CCAAAATCGTCTAGAGGGTGGCTTGAAAATTCACAAAATGGTCCATGTTCCTAACAGTAACAATAAGAAGAATGGTGCCCTGAGAAAGTGTCGCGTGAGTGCTAAGCACAAGGTTAGAAAAGAAACAACTATCATGTGTGCAGGCTGTGGTGTGGCTCTCTGCAAACTTTCATGTTTCAATGTTTATCACACGAAGAAAAACAAATAAAGAGGTGTGGAAAAGCATTTATTGCATAAAATATTGTATTTTAATTAGTTCCCAAAAATTTCGGTTTTATAAACCAATTTTTATTGAAGTTGTTTAGGAAAAAGTAACTACATGCACTTTAGCGACATAAGGTTTAAAGGGCCTGCCAGGACAGGGGTGGGATTTAAATACCCTTCGTGCCAGTCAAAGAGTTAAGTGGAGGAATTGTTTTGAAAGAGACTGTGGACCTGTCGTCTTGACAGATTACTGATGATGATGATGATCTGCTTTTAAGTTTTGTTCATGAGGGCAGTATTCAAAGTACCCTACAGGATGCCTTCTTTAGATTACAAATGGTACAATGAGAAGAAAGTTATCTCAGTAATACATTCAGCTGTTAAGTTATTAAGTTTGCTTCCTATTAATATTAATTTCATACTCTGATGTATGTTACATATACATAGTGAATGATGACCACACGTTCCAGCTACAGTAACTGTACTACAACTTATTTCACAAAAAGAAAACTCTGTGGCTTTAGTCCGCAAGCGAACTATACCGAACGAGCGACCGCCGCTTGTCGGCGAAGTTAGTGCCAACTTTAGAGGATAGAATAATTTCGAAAATTCAACTTTCACATTTGGATACTGCTGTTGAAACAATGAGCATGCTTCATTCAAACTGCACAGAAGTAACTGCTTTTGTTGGACCGCGCCATAGCTCAAGCGGTTAGTCTCTGGCTTTCCACCGCGGCGGCACGGGTTCGATCCCGGGTCTGGTCAAGTGGGATTTGTGGTGGACAAAGTGGCGCTGGGGCGGGTTTTCTCCGAGTACTTCAGTTTCCCTTGCCAATCTTCATTCCACCAAGTTCTCCATCATCATAATCAACCGGGGGAGGTACAATAGGACAATCAGTGGCCACCGTGCCGAGTGGACCCAGTCGGACTCCACCCCCCCACTAAGCGAAAATTACAAAAAGTTCCTACACATTCACTTCCAGTGGGTTACAATTTGCACCCCAAATTTCACTGACATCACAGCAGATGAGGATGTAAGCTGCGTTGATCTGACATGGAATTACTTACTTACTTACTCATGGAGCTGAGCCCTTCTTGAGGAGCCGCCAATTCTGCAGCTACTCAAGAATTTCCCAGCATTTTATGGAACCCGAAGGTTCATTACCGTGTTCACAAGAGCCCTCCACTGGTCCCTATCCTGAGCCAGAACTATCCAATCCATACCATCCCATCCTATCTCTCTAAGATCCATTCTAATATTGTCCACCCACCTACGCCTTGGTCGTCCGAGTGGTCTCTTTCCTTCCGGCTTTACCACTAATATCCCATATGCATTCCTTGTCTCCTCCATTCGTGCTACATGACCTGCCCACCTCATCCTTCTTGACTTGATTATTCTAATTATACTTGGAGAAGAGGTCATGAAGCTCCTCATCATGCAGTTTCCCCCAACTTCCTGTCACTTCATCCCTCTTTGGTCCAAATATTTTTCTTAACACCTTGTTCTCAGACACCCTCACCCTTAATGTCAGAGACCAAGTTTCACACCCATACAGAACCACAGGTAATATTATCATTTTATATATTATAATTTTTATGTTTTTGGACAGTAGACAAGTAGATAAAAGGTTCTGGACTGAATAGTAGCAAGCATTACCCGAGTTCAATATATTACCCTACAATTTTGTTTCCAGGCGACATTCTGAATTATAATTCTCCTACAGTGGAGAGCAGTCAGCAGCAAACAATTCATGTACTCCATACTTACAAAACCACCTGAAAGTGAAAGAATCTCGAAAGAAGTCTGAAATTTACAGCAGATTTATGATTACAACAGAGAAAGACTCACCGTCTGGTCTGATATCCGCTTTCCAAAAATGAGATACTCATGTTTGCTTTCATCAATATCACATGGAATAGTGCGTTTACGGACAGACACGTTGGAGAGGCCCCCTCCCCCCATGGGGACCCAACCACCCGTGCTGTCGTCGCGCATCATCACCTGAGCTCGCACCCTAACCAGATAGTTGCCACTGTAAACAGACAATACAATACAATGAATTACAGTTACAAAACCAAACAAACACCACCCCAACTTAACATACCATTCACGGTCAACAGAACTGTAAAGATATGTCAAACTGCTTCCTTTTATGAACTCTATAACTGTCTGACTGATAAGAATGACTTCTATTCAAAATTCAAGAACAGAATTAACACAAATACAGTACATCTTCTTTCCCTTTATTTCTGCATCAAAATGAAGTGACAGTATATGTTAGTTAACTGTAAAAATGTATCAGAAGACTGCCACATAAACACAGTGGGAGATCCTTCAATTTGAATGTTACCACCTGCCCTTAAGTTGCTGGCCACAAGAGTATATCTCACTGTAGTTGTGATTTCTGTCACATAACTTGCATGTCCAGACTTACTTCCCCATTATCATCCAGGAAACAATGGTGACCAATTTGTCCCTGGGAACTTACCGTGTCAAGATTTCTCAGTATTTCCCTCCAACCCTACATGGGAAATACAGAAGAAATGGTATATTTGTAGTTGTCCTGCCCAACTGTAGCACACAGAGGTGTACATGGGGCATCCAAGTAAAGCCCCAGGCATTCCAGGCCCCAGAAATAACTGGGAAGTTTACATTCCAGCCACTCTGACTTTGAATGAATCATAGCACCCTTTGCATAGAAGGCTAGGTGGACCCAGAAGTGATTCCAGTTGTGGTAGAAGAGAGAAATCTGTCCCCATCTTGAATCAAACCCCAAGCAACCAGCCCTAACTGGTTGAGACATGAGGCTCAAACCTAAGAATTAAACAATCCAAACTCAAGAGGACATAAAACTAAACAAATTACTGCCAAAATCGGTTTTAAAAAATCAGAAGCCTGTAAGATAACTTAAAGTGTTATTTACAAGTACATACACCAAACGCACCTTCCTTACTCTGCAACCAACCAAATGTGTCACAGATGAAGCCCTGGACTAAAGGACTGAGTTTATGTGATTATGTGCTATCTGGTCAGTACTATCACACACCTCCAAGGGCAGTGACAGAAGAGTATGGAGCAATGGTGGATTAATAATTAGGTGGGCAAAACTTAAAAAAAAAAAATATATATATATATATACTCCATTGCCATTACACCTACCACAAACCTCACATGACATCACTTTGGACTGAACCCTAAGTTCTGAGGAGGGCAGACAGCGTCCACCTACCTGAGCTACAGCATAGCCACACTGGCACTCTACCGCCTTTTGTGCTTATTCTGATCTGTTACAGTAGCTGACCACATTCAGGTGAAGTAAAACTACACAGATTAAATGGGCAGACTTTCGGCAGTTTAAACAAAAAGTCAACTCAAACCTGGAGCAGAAAAGATACTTATCCCAGAAGTAAATTTCATGTGACTCTTCGGAGCAATTACATTTAAAAACAAATATCTGTATCTTTAATTCCACAGATCCTTACTGGCTATCAAAGCCATCATATACAGAACATGTCACACATGCATACATTAGTTCTAAACACAGAACGAATCACCTTACAACTATATTCACAGAACAATAATTATACATAATTCAGTAATTAAACAAGCATACAGGACTCATCAACTTGACAGTAATACCTTATTGAGATCATAACTTAAATATAATATCAGATTATAATAAATGAATTTATACAATGTACTGTATAACCAGCATTATAAAAGGGTTAATTCATGTTCTAATTAAAATATTCATGTAATGTATAAAATGAATGGATGTACAAAAAACTTCATGGCCAATTTCAATTTTTTTTGTATTATGGGGCAAATCCTTTATTGGAACAGGTAAAATGTTAAACAACTTAATCCCAGTATAATATCAACTGTTAAGCTGACAAATAAGACAACTGATGACGAAAATCAGGTTTGATCTAGTATTATGTATCTCAGTATTTACTTTAAATTATGTTTATTATTGATCACAAACAATAAAAGTGAATATATATACTGAGATTGTAGTGGTAATATTTCTAATTCTCTAAAATATTCTCTGCGTGAATCTATCTCTAAAAATTATATTGCTATAATGAGAATTCCCCCCAAATATCAATCCATTAGTCATGACCGGGGCCTGGATTTTGATGACATGTTATCTTTTTTTCCTTGTATCCTATGTGATGCTCTTAAATATATAAATCTCGGATATGAGCTGCTGGTTACAGAAATGTAAAGTTAATAGGTAATTGTTTGTCATTTTTTGACATTTTTAGGGTTAAGGTCATTTATTCATTTTGGGGATAATTTTTTGGTAAATTTTTGGACTTCAAGAGTATTTCTTGTCATTTTTCTGGATGTTTTCGGTCATTTTTTAAATATTTTCAGGTCATCAAAATCCGAGCCCTGCATATTACATTTTTGGGTCATATTTTAGGTCATTTTTCTGGATTTTTTTGTCATTTTTTAAATATTTTCAGGTCATCAAAATCCAGGCCCTGGTCATGACAGAGTGCAAATATGAATAATAACCATCTTCAAGGATTCTTGGGACAAGAATTGCCTAACTGTTCTAATCGCGAGGCAAGCTGAACTTAGTTTTCCAAGAAAATGTGTTGTCCAATGTTAGTGCAAGGAATTTTGTATTACAAATATTATTTTATTATTCCAATGCATTATATTTAAATCGATTAAAGAACTAGTCTTAGTTATAAATTGCATAAATTGTGTCATCGACATTTACTAACAATAAATTAGTAGTGAACTATCTATTTATATCTTGAAAAATTTTATTAACACCACTTTTAAAATTTATAGGGTTAAGGCTAGTAATGACTATTCACAAACAGAACGGTTTCAGCATTATCATTTATGGTTTTTGGTAAGTCATTAATGTGAAGTAAAAAAAAATCAATGGACTAAGTACTGATCCCTGTGGGACACCATGCTTTATCTCTCCCTTGAATAGGAGTCAGGAGAATTATTGTTTAAGGTCACCCTTTGGTATCGTCCCTCTAGGTAATATTCAGTTAGTTTAAGAGATGTTCCTGTTATTCCATAAAACTCTAACTTTGTTAATAATGTGTTGTGATTAACACAAAAGTTTTCTGTAAGTCACAGTAATGCTTCCAACCATCATTCTGTTATTCAAGGCATTTAGCATCTTCTCAGTCAATCTACAGTATGTCTATCTGTTGATGCAGAAGATCTGAAACCAAAGTGTCCCTCTACTAAAATATTATTAATTTCAATATGTTGCAAAAGTCTTTCGGATATGATTTTTTCAAAGACCTTAGAAAATTAAGTAAATAAAGAGATTAGTAAGTAATTAGTCATGTTTTTCTTATCACATTTCTTGAATAACGGGATTACAACACAATATTTTAAAAGAGTAGGAAAGGTTCCAAATATTATAGATTAAATATAAATATAATTTGAAGAACTGACAAAAGGAGCACTGACCTTTAATATTCTTACAGAAATTTCATCACAACCATGTGAATATTTATCTTAGAGACTTTCCATTTCTTTAGTGGATGTATTATTAAATTTTATATCAGGAAAAGAATTATGTGATAATTCAGACATGTAATATTTTGGATTTTTGTAATTAGTAGAACCTTTTATTCTGCTATATCTAATGTTCTGAATATTTTCTCCAGCTACTGACAGAAAATGTGTGTTAAAAGCTTCAAGCAGTATATCCATTTTTACTAACTGTATGTCCCTTGAATCTACTTCTTTCTGATTTTATAATATTCCAAATTGTTTCCATTTTATTAGCAGAGTTATTGTACATTTGCCTTTTTGCTTCTTTAATCACACCTGACAATATTCTGCAGCACTGTTTTCAGTACTTTTTAAAGTTGATATCATAACTGTACGTGCTTTTCTTTATTGCTAGTGGGGTGGGACTAAGTCCCTTGTACTGCGGCCACTTCTGGCCTATTGTACCAGCGCCAGATGAGAGGTGAGGGTGATTGTGGAGCAATTCATGGAATGAATATTGGCAGGGGAAACCGAAGTACTAAGAGAAAACCTGCCCCAGCGCCACTTTGTCCACCACAAATCCCACTTGACCAGACCCGGGATCGAACCCGGGCTTGAGGTATGGCGCAGCCTACTGTCCCTACCAAGCAAAAAAAGATTTTTTTTTACAATTACAGGAAATCCTTATACCAGCTGTTATCAAATAATTATTATTAGCTCTCTCGATTAATTTTCAAAGGGGGAAATCTTGTATAAAATATTCTTAAATAATTATTCATGAACGTATTAAATAACGAGTCTACATCCATGTTATCATTGTTACCAAAAATGCTGTCCCAGGATTCGTAACTTAGTCTAATTTTAAAATCTTCTATAGAATATTTATGTGTTTTTCTGATAGTATAAATATGTTCAAATAACTGTAGATTTACATCTTTTACTATTATCAATTAAGCATCATGATCTGATAACCCATTATATACATGTAGGAGAAACTGTATAATTTGTAATTTTATGGATATCAATAAATATATTGTGTACTGCGGTGTCAGATCGATTTTGGGACAGGTGGGGAAATGTACCATAGCCGATAAATTATAGAACAGTAACATAGCTTCACGTTGTCTTTTTTATCACGGCTCATAAGATAATATACATTTATATCAGCACATATAATAAACTTCAACTCTGCAAAGTGACTTGATAACACTAACTAATCCAATAACATATAATTAAAATTACCAGAAGGTGCTCTGTGGAAAGAAATTATAAAATATTAAGAGTGGTAGACTCTAATTTTGCCGGTCACGGCAGCCGAGCAGTCTAAGGCATGTACTATCTTCGCTCGCTAGAAAGCCGGGACCGTGGATTCGAATCCCACTCAGGGCATGCATGTTGTGTGTGTGTGTGTGTGTGAGTGAGAGAGAGAGAGAGAGAGAGAGAGTGTGTGTGTGTGTGTGTGTGTGCATGAGCGCATTTTTCTGTGTTTGTGTGCTGGCAGAGGCCTTGCAACAATCTGATCCCCCATCCAAGGAGTCCTATCATCTGTAAAGTGATCAAGAAACTGAGAAATCAGCCCTATGCTCCAAAGTGGGAGCAAGAGGAGGAGGAGGATTCTAATTTTAGTGCACAAAACGCAATGTCTTGATTTTTACAATATTTACTCTGATTAATATTTAAATAGTTCCGGTTTTATGCACAAAAATGCAAACCCCACCCTTTTCTATAATTTTTTTACAATATGTGGCACCGAGTTTATAATCATCTAAATTATACAAATCCAGTGACAGAAATAACACTGGAAGAACTGATGAACAGAAGATTTCTATAATGTCACAAATTTACATCTTTCTACAAACAACACTGAAAGGGTCAACTTAGGTCATTCTTAGTGAGATGATCCTCACATCAAATTTGTGTAACATTCCATGTCTAGTTCTTATGCTACAAAGATGTTTGTTAAATACGAGTATACTATGTAACTGAAAGTTCTTATACCTCTACCACGAAGTGTTCGTGTCTAATAAACCAAGTTAGACGACTGGAGTGAGTGTGTGTGTGTGTGTGTGTGTGTGTGCATGCATGGGTGCGCGTGTGCAAAATAAAGTTCAGCAGTGAAGAAAACAGTCTTCTGGGATTTGGCACTGTGTATATGTGGTGTTAACTGACATTTCGGAGGAACGTCGGTTAACACCACATATACACGGTGCCAAATCCCAGAAGACTGCTTTCTTCATAGTCACCGCTGTGAAAGCCTCAAATCTTACAAAGTTTAGCAGCATAAAAAACAGAAACAAAGTAAATCGTGTTTGCTACCATCCAGCTATGTCCTAATATGGGAGGACTAGGAATATTCAATGGAAAGAAACAAGGAAAGGTCATGGATATGGGATATTTTAAGGAACTCATTTTGCTTTTTCCTAGAGAGAATAATGAAAACCATGCAGAAAAGAAACCTGTCTGGATACCAAGTTCCTTGCAAGTCAGATGCAGTACTGCACAGCTAAACCTGCTGGATTAACAGTCTCCTATAAGTTACATGCAGCTACTGCACAGCTAAACCTTTTGGGGTAACAGGCCTCCTGCAGGCTTTCTGCAATTCAGATTCAGTACTGCATAGTTAAACCAGATAAAATAGCTGGTCCCATGCATGGAAGATGTATATATTATAAGACAAGCCTGATAACATAACCAGTTCTTTGGTTCTGTGTTGTTTTTGTAAACTTTGGGAGTTTTGTTGTATGTGTGGTTGATATGTTCTTTTTTATTTGTTTTATATTGTGAATGCCTTGACTTGTCACCCATTTTATACTGTGGATGAATATTTTGTATATACCAGTCTGTAACATTAACTGTATTCTGGTTCTGTTCTTATGTCTTGGCTTAGTTCTTTGTACTACTGATTTATCTAATATGACTTCTCCACATCCTAAAGTACTGGATTTTTATGAAATAACAGTTGTATAATGAAAATGAAAAAAGAGCTTGTACTGATGCCTGAAACCTTTGAGAGTTCTATAATATGATGTCTTGGTTCTGTGTTGTTTCTGTAAACCGGGGGAGTTTTGTTGTATATATAGCTGATATGTTCTTTTTTTATTTGTTTTATATTATGAATGCCTCGACTTGTCACCCATTTTATACTGTGGATGAATATTTTGTATATACCGGTCTGTAACATTAACTGTATTCTGGTTCTGTTCTTATGTCTTGGCTTAGTTCTTTGTGCTACTGATTTATCTAATGTGACTTCTCCACATCCTAAAGTACTGGATTTTATGGAAATAACAGACGAGTCATAAGTTCCATACTGGGGGAGTTTTGTTGTATATATGGCTGATATGTTCTTTTATTTTATTTTATATTATGAATGCCTTGACTTGTTCCTGTGGGAATGGAATGCTTGTTTTTTTGATCTGTGACTCATTCTATATCCAATGGTTGTTTCCTAGCCTGTATCTGGATCTATTTTTGAATTTGAAATAAATTGAATTGAATTGAATTGAATAAACAGGCACTGCTGCTGCACAACTAAACCTGCTGTGACAGATGTCTCCTTCAAGTCAGGTACAGTACCACACAGTTACATCTGTTGGCACAGCAGGTTCCCTGCTATATACATATATATACACAGGGACAGACAGTCCTCTGGAAGTCAGCTACAATTACTGTACACCTAAACCTGTTCTTACTGTAGTTTTCCACAAAATAGTCCATCCAGACAAGATTAAAAAAAGTGCAAGAAGAATTTCTTTTGGGATTTGTAATGAGATAACAAAGCCAACCGCTCGCCTATACATATGACAAAGGTAGAGAATTTCTGCAACTTCTCCTCCACACTCCCTATACATATTCAATGAGTGGTGAACAAGCACAGGTACTCCAACCACTACAGAAATAGCCTGCAAGCTGTGCCTCTACATACACAAACAACTCTCCTCCATGACAGCATGAAACTGTACAGCAAAGTGATCATTACATCATGAAGATTCTCAGTATCTCCCATTCTACAGTGTTTATAAAGTTGGTAAGAAAACGGGCACTCGCCTCTTCCATGCATTTTACATTTTAACAGAATATTCTTTGAAATGACTGTAACAATACAGATGCGATCCTGCGGTTACAGTAAACATCCTATACTGTAACTTAGACCACCCCTATTCCCAAACAGTGATCACGCCTGATCTTTGCTGACCGCCCCTCAGAAAACACCATCTCACAAAGGAAATTCTAATATCTGTGAGGCAGTATTGCCATCAAATGGTGATTTAAACTGTAACATTATCACTATACCATTTTCAACATGATGTGGACCAAAATTACGATAAAGGAAAGTCTGTTCAACAGGGCTGTTATTCTGCAAGGTTGTACACTCAGGGCATGACATACCCTCAATATTTCAAACAAACATTACTCCCAAAACATATAAAAATAGAATAGATTCTATATATACATGGAACCAATAAGCAATTTCAATGTCATTTACTTGTGATGAAATCAAAGCACAATTTTCCTGCAAATCCATTCACGAAATATGAACTTGCATTGACCACTGCATGTTCATTTATATCATGTAGGAAATTTTGACATAATTCCTCTATGATGGTCAATCTCATAAAAGGCATGCATTACACTTACATAATAAACTTTGCTTGCTGCAAAGATTTATGCTTATTTCAAAGGCATTGTCAATATTAAGAATGATACAAAAAGAACTACAGAGCAACAATACAAAGCATTACTTTTGATACTGCAATAGAACTGTTCATTGAAAGTCATTTCCCTTACAGTCTGACATACACTCAAACCTTCATTCCACATAATGATAGGCTCTGCTCTATCTTTCTGAAAGCCCATTCATCAGTACTCGCATGCTTGTTTTAGCTGCATGGGTGAAATGCATGATGCATCAAGAGCTGTGCAACTTTTGGCAACTTTGCTGGTAGATACAAATACCATGGATAAATAGATATAAGCATCCCATAGATCCTAGTGAGCAGACTGCAGGGTGTGGGACAAATATACAACATTCACAAACACAACACAATTACAGAACATTCCCCAAGCACAAACACCACAACACAACCACACTATTAACAGTTCCACGCTGATTTTATGGTATGTTTCGAGCTGGATAAGTCCATACAATATTAAATACAGTTGGCTATTTGATTAGTAGGTCCAGCATTTCATCACATTACAAACATTGAGAAGCAAGTTTTATTAAGTTCCACCCAACAGCTTTAAAGAAACACCACAAAACAGTGTTTACTTCCCCTGTCATGTACGTATTTTCTAAATCAATTTAAATTCATCATCTACTCACAAAGATACATACAATCTGTCCCTTTAAAATTGTTTCATTCACCAATGTATTCATCATACCTCATATCTGGCTAAAGATTGAATTACACTGCTTGAATTACATTATTACTATTATTATTCCTCAATTTTCATTTATATCAGGCGACTGGAAACATTAAATACGTCATACTTAATATGGGAAAAATTTTTAAAACCTGGGCTTCATAATTCTCCAAATTAATGGCTACTACTAAATTACTCCTCCGATTGATTGTACTTCGGTGCGCCCATAATGTGCTTCTGAACCTTCTGAACGACTCACAGCTCGACTATTTCATCAATGACAAGAATATAGATCAATCCACTATAATGAATGGTCTGTTTGGTTGGCTAGTAGACATGTATACACATACATCAGACATTCGAAACCCTGCGTCACTCCAGTACAAAATTCCCTTATTAACGAACATTTACTACCAGACTGGAACATAAGTAATCATATTTCGCAAAATTTTACATTAAAGCGGTCAGAAAACCATGAGAAAATGGAGGCAAACCGATATATGCCTACCATGACCTAGCCCCGATTTTGAACACTTGGAGGGTTACGCGCACATACATTCGTTATTTATTATAATAAAGGTGTGTACTTACTCTTCATATGCCTCTGTCATGATTTGCGAAATAAAATATCCTACTTCTGCCCCATTTTGTCCTTACTTCCACCATTTTTGACGCATATAAAATACATCAGCCACAACTTGTAAGGACAGGAAGTTCTCTTCTATGAAGATGCTTCTTCAATCTTCGGCCTGTCGTGATCGCGCATGCCCGTATGCATTTACCAATAAAAATATAGTTCGGTGTTCATCGCGAATAAAAACTTGTTAACTCTCAGTAACGGAGTTTGGAATACAACAAGTGACCAGTATTACTGTCATAATTTAACACATACAGTTCTGTGAAATCCGTACAAGATATAGCGGACGGACGGATGTTGTTTCACAGGTAAAAATGGAGGCTTGCTTGAAATCACGGCCTCGTGAATACAGCACGGGGGCGTTCCTTTACTACAGAAGCCCCCCTCAAACGATATTTACATACCATAGGTTCAGAAGCGGCTAGTTTAGGAGGGGAAAAAATATGAATGAATCATTGAGGATTTCAGTGGCCTTGCGTGTTGAGTAGTGTTTTCGTTACGGCAGAAAGGAGTTTGATGTACAGTATTTCATTAAGCGAGAGCGTTCTTGTGTCACTGCGGTTGATGAAGGTTGTTGGAAACCATTACAAAAAAGCCACGAGTACTATTAAAAATTACCATTTCATATACTACAAAAGTAACATATCAAGACCTTCCACCATTTGCATGCTCATATTAAATTATTTGATGATTCCTCCCCCCCTCCCCTCACACCTATTAGTTAAACGAATGAAGTGTTAATGTACTGTGATGGGACATGTTTAGTGGATGGAAGTCAGTTTTACCTCCATTCTTCCTTATATTACTATTTCCAAACAGTTCCACCAGTACTCATGCAGACTTCGTGGGAAGTTAGAAGTTTGAATGTTCCTCAGAAATACCAGGATATGTAACAACTGTAGTTAAAATTGATTGTCATTGGGAAGAAGAGCACAGGACTCTAATTTAAGATGAACTAATGACATGCCAGTGAGATGAGATAACTTCATCAAAACCTGAAATAAATGTCAGTAAATGTTGATGGTTTCACATACTGGGGCACTTCCATGCACTAGGACACAACCTAGTTATTACATCTGCTAGGCAGTATTTGACCTTATCAAAACTCTGAGATTGAATGTGTTTATCCAAACCTAACCTGCACCAGAGGATTCCATTACTGAATGTATCTACAGCATTTCTGCATTATCCATGCTCAACTTTAATGAGACCAATTATGATAATCAAATGCAAAGAGGATAGATCATTGACTATGACTGAGATACCATCCTCACACAAACCAAATGTGTCTGCTGAACTGCACAGATACATTTTTATTTGTTTATTATTTATTTTACAGCACTGTGATCTGAGATTATAGTCATATAGTCCTGATCCACAGCTGTATGGTAAGTATTCAGTGTTCCAAAAATCTCTATTTGACCATGTGGTACATTTCCATTATTTAAAATTTGAAGATTGATATTTGCACTTTCATATACAGTATGCACTATATGTGTGTGTATACAGGGTGTCCCAGGAGGAATGTGCCAAACTTCGGGAGGGTGTTCCTTATGTTATAGTATGCTGATATAACCCAAAACACCTATGTCCAAAGTTGAACGGTTATGGAGGCAATGGCCCGAGAAAAGTCGTGGTCTTCTGGTGAGTCCATGCATTGTACCTGTCAGCTGGCGTGTCTTATCTACGTTTGTCCTTGAGTGTGGTGATGGCAGCTCACGTTACCCCCATACACTCGCATACCAGAACGCGCAGTCAGCAATGTTACGTCAGCACTTGCCATTCATGTGTCATGTATAGTGCTTGGAACTCTTAACGACAACTTTGACATGGCGTGCGAGTTTTTTGTAGTTCAATTTAATGGCTTCATATCACTCACAAGTTAGTCTGATGTTACATACATTATTAACATTACAGAAACCACATATTCCTGCCTGTTTTAATATGTATTTTGTAATCAACAAGTGTGTAACACCGGTCAAAGTTTCGCACTTCTCTGGCCATTATCTCCGTAACCGTTCAACTTTGGACATAGGTGTTTTGGGTTATATTGGCATACTTTAACATAAGGAACACCCTCCCAAAGTTCGGCACATTCCTCCTGGGACACCCTGTATATACAAAGACCAGCTAAATCCCATACACTCTCTGTCAGTTCATACCTTTATGTAATGATTAAATTGTGAATCTGAGGAATGAGTGTTGACATGGGGGGAAGGGGTAACTTTTGGTTGCCCCTTAAGCACTTAGACCTCTATTGTGTCCACTGGCTCTAAAGAACATCGAGCACTCACTGTGGTTCTGAGCCCACCTTCCAGTCAACACCATCTCACCATTATGATTAGCAGAGTTTACCATGCTCCCACTCTGAAATAATCTTCATTGCAGCCAGTATGGGCAGAGGCTAGAAAGGTTGAACAGAACTTAACTGGAAGTATTACCCAAAATGATTCTGTAACTTCATTACTTTTTAACATACATATATCCTGTTCCTCCCTCAAAAATGATCCTAACTGTAATACAGCATAATCTGAGAGGATAAAGTCCCACTTCTTTTTACCTTCTTGGCTTTCATGTAGTTAAACTACTTCCCTTTCTTTCATAGTTACTGAGGATTATTTTGTTCTTACCTTCTCTTCTTGCACCACTTAGACCGGATAGCTAAAATAAATCAGCAGTGACACAGGATTCTTGGGAAATAGTAATATTAAACCATCCATCACTGACCGTAGCTACAAAGGATGTTCCATATATAATGCCTCCTATTTTTTTGTGTTAATATGTAACGTCTGAGCTGGATGTTGGTGGTGGTGTAGTAAAGGTTGAACCTTCCCGCCAGTGTACTGTTAGATTGGTTGTCGTGCGACAGATAGCAACAGCAGAGCAGTCTACCAAATTGGCGTCTAACATAGAAGTGCATACGAAACAGAGATGTGTTATTGAATTTCTCACTGCTGAAAAAATTGCACCCATTGACATCCATTGACGCTTGCTAAAGGTGTACAGATACAGTACAGTGGATGTCAGCACAGTGAGGCGGTGGGTAGTACATTTCAACAGTGGCGAAAGTGAAGTGCACGACAAGCCATGCCCTGGGCGTCCCTACTCAGCTGCCACTCCTCACAATGAACAGCTCCTCGATCAGCTCATCCATACATATCGGCAGATAACGACCAGGGAACTGTGTGCACGGCTTAATATCGGCTGTAATGCATTGGAAACGATGTTGGGGAAGCTGGATTATTGCAAAGTTTGTTCCAGGTGGGTCCTGTGGATGCTTACACAGGACCTCAAAACTCATCAAATGGAAGTCTGTCAGGACCTGTTGCACCAGTTTGAGGCTGAAGGTGACAAGTTTCTGGACAGCATTTTCACCGGAGATGAGATATGGTGTCATCACTATGAGCCGGAATCCAAAAGACAGTCCATGAAGTGGTGACATCCAAATTCCCCAAGAAAAAAGAAGTTCAAGACACATCCATCAGCAAGGAAAGTCTGTCAGGACCTGTTGCACCAGTTGCGGGGTGTGATTTTGTTGGATTTCCTGGAGCCTGGTGAGGCTGTCAATTCTGAACACTACAAGATGACGCTGACTAAGCTGAAAGCCCGTATTTCCCGAGTCAGGCCAGAGAAGCAGACAACCTTTCGCTTGCAACATGATAACACTATACCCCATACCAGTTTGGTGACAACCACGCACATTGCAAAGTTTGGTTGGACTGTCCTACCACATCCATCTTATAGACCCCATTTAGCACCTTCAGACTTCCATCTCTTTGAGCCTACGAAAGATGGACTACATGAGCAACATTTTCCAGACAATGCTGCTGTCATTGCAGCTATAAGAAAGTGGCTAGCCTCTGCTGGCACAGACTTTTACAGGCACAACATACAGCTGTTGTTTATCGCTGGCAAAAGTGCATAACGAATGGTGATGATTATGTGGAAAAATAACTATAAGTAGCTGAAATCTTGCTCTATTTAACTGCGTTATTATGCTTTCTGTATTTGTTGTAGTTTTCATTAAAAAATAGGAGGCATTATATATGGAACACTCCTCGTAAATCTTTTCAAATGGGAAAGATTAAAAGCACTTTAGAAGAGCTACCACTTCAGGCTGATATGCACTTCCTTAATCTCAAATTATATTTAAATCAGTCTATTAAATTTTTCAAAGTGTGGGTCTATCAGATCATCTCAGCACGTTTCCATCCTGGTGGAAAGGTATTCCAATATGGACGGAATCGGAGGATGACTGAATGCTCTTCTGGATTATTGAACACATCCCAGTGCCCCTACTGCGAATTTAACTCATCATCTGGCCACTGGGTAGTGTCTTTTGACATGCTGACTATTTAAATTTTACATCCAAGGTCATAAAATAATACAGGTCACTTTTACACTACTGTAAGTTATCACAAGTATGCTGACTTGTGTTGTGGTACTCACAAGCTGTAGCAGCATAAACATAGCACCAGCATTATAGAGTGGATGCCAATAACCACATGCCACAAGGTAAAGAGTCTGGTAACTGCCATGGCAGTGAACTTGTAAAAACTTAAATTAATTTGTATCATACAAAATTTTAACATGTAGTGAACGCTTGAAGTTATTGTGATCCTTCATAGAACAGGGTATAGACCCTTGATTTCCTGATTTTATTTGTGCTGTGTGATGCTATAATTTACCATGAATTCAGTTTCCACGTAAAATTATCATTAATGCTAAAGAGATGCTGAACTGCAATTGTTATCAACAACATAAGAGATAGATAGATGAAACCAGATCTAAGTGACTCCAAGTTTTGTTACTATCTTGGAATTAGTTTTCCTGCATACTCTAAATTGGATTAAATGTTTTTTTTTTTTTTTTGTAACCTGACTGGTGTTCATTATATCCTTTGGAATACTCATGTCAGAATTCTATTCAAATTAAATGTGACAAAAACAAACTTCTAGATATATGCTGCTCTGACACAATGCAAAATGTTGCCCCACTTTTTAGCCTACTTTCCTTCTTTTAAAGGAGCTAGAAATGGTATTATCATATCTGTGTGTTTATTCATGCATTTGTCTCTCCTATAATTGTTGAACAAATCAACAAATTTGCATGAAACTACACAGGGAATTATGCCACTATAGGCCTTACCTCTGTTCTTTATAATTTTCTGCCATCAACAATACCAACATGGTGACCATTCAAATTTCCACAGTAGAAACAGGAGTAGCACCCCTTAATGTAAGGTCCTAAAATGTTGGTTTATAATGGGTATTTGAAAAATACACAACTTTGTTAAGATACTTCTTTTTGTGGCAATAATACAACATGGTTGCCACACAAAATCTACAAGTATACTTAGCTTTCTGTTTGATGGTGATATCTAATGAACTATATACAATTTTGTAATGGAAACTTAAAAGCAGTCACAAATCATGTATTAAACGTTTTTTTTTTTTTGTATGTTGTTTTGAACATGACATCTGCAGATATTTGAGGATGTATCTGGCAGTTTTAAAATTATGATATTGAGGATCTGAGTAGAAGAAACTATGCAAATATCAAAGACCCTTTCTGCTGCATTTCTCTGTGTCCTTACAAGTGATACACTTGTTGCTGGTTACTGTTGGTGACCTGCATTGAACCTTCCAATCTCCATCAGTCTACATCCTTCATCACATTTTCTAAACTGTGAAAGGGGAAGCAAGAGAGTCAAAGCACTAGTTTCAAAAGTTGCATTGTCATCCTTATATCTTATATCCAGCGCTATATAACCTCAACTGGCACTGTGTCACTACACCTTCCACAGTCATTGAATATTCCAGTGTAGTGTTTAGCATTCTTGGGTCTCATCTAGGTGGTCTCTGGTTTGAATTCCAGTCAAAACTAGATAACTTGACAGGTTTTTCATGTTTTTCATCACATGTATGTATAACACTATAATTCACTACAGACAATGACTACTTCCTTCTATTGTATATTCTTAATCATCCTACCATATATGATCTAACACTACTCATGCCCAACAGTCATTCTTTATACAATTGTGATATTCCATTTGTGATCGTGGGCAGCAGGCTTCACAGTTTCTGTCTGGGACCTAATTCGTTTACCCTTACTCTGCTGTGAAATATCTCAAAACAGAAAAGCAATATTGCAGTACTCTATACATTTGTCTGAAAGGTTTGTCCATAACACTGGACAGTGATGCCAAGTTATATCAAATGCACAGTTCTTCAATTCTCAGTTCATGAAAAAATTGAAACTTGGCAGAGATACAGTCAAATATTCTCATCACCTGCTCAAACTATTTCCATATGAAAATCTATTAATTATGAATAGCTGTACATTATTACCACAGCTGTGCCTCTGTTGGTATAACTAACTCCATGGAACAAAGTTCTTGAGAAGCTGTTAGATGCTCAGTTTGTCAAAAAATAGCCTGCATTATGTAAAATCCAAAGGTTCATTATCATGGTTATAATAGCCTACCTTCTCACCCTATCCTAAGACACTTTAATCCAGACTACATCCTGAAAACCTATTTCTTTAAGATCTATTTTAATATTATCCTCTATCTATGCCCAGGTTTCCAGAGTGATCTCTCCACTTCATATCACCTGATTACAATTTTATGTGCATTGCTTGCACATGTGCTACATATCCTATCTCATGCATCTCCATTACATTGTAATAACATTTGGTGAAGGGTACATAAGAAGCTCACTGTGTAGTTCTCGCCATTCCTCCATTACTTAATCTTTCTTCAGTCCAAATATTCTTTAACACTCTATTCTCAATCTGTCCTTCTCTTATGACAAGAGACAAGTTTCACACCTGTATGAAACAAGAAGAGTTTAAACTAAACAATTTAGTTAAGATGCAGGAAGAGAAAAGATTCTAGTGTGACTGGTAGGAAGCATCCCTCAAATTCAATATATGCTCTTAATTTCTTTGTAAATGTAATTTTGATCTATTATTGTCATTCAGAACTACATTATGCTTCGCCATTTCGGAAGACATGTTCTTGAAAATGTATCCATATCTTGAAATTCTACAGTGTGAACCCACTTTTTCCACTGACTCCATGTTATGAGTTGATATGAATGCCTATGGATTGTATTCTATCTGCACTTAATAATAAAATTGTACTCTTTCATCCATCAGAAATAATACTAAAAATATTTCTCATGTGGAGGCGGTTAAGAATACCTCCACTGTTGCCCTGCAAGTCATAGAAGGTGATGAAGAGGGAACCTAAAGTATTGGAGTTTAACCAGGCCATCCTGTAATTGCAGGACATAAATACAGAGACCTGGTCCTCCATGTTGGGGGTTGGAGACAAGGTTGACAACCTTGCTCTGCAAAAGACTGTTACAAAATCCAAAGAAATAAAAACTGGTTGGCAAATCTGGCAGACTCTTCTAAAGAAGGTTATGGCTAAAAAAGGACTGTTTTGCCAATGATGATGATGATGATGATGATGATGATGATGACATAAAATGGTCATATGAAGCTACATGCACTTGAACTTTCTAACCTTCTTCCAGCAAGTAATTGTAACAGAATGCACAATGTACAATAATATGCAACTAGCAAACCATACTACTAGCCATCCCTGTGTCACTGATGCATTTACACATGGTAGCCAATGGCCAGTTACATATCCTACTACATCACCAACACACATGCTATTTGTGGTCTGAATTTCTTACCAATTCTTAAACGAAATACTGTAGTTTTGACTAAATTTATTTTGCATTTTGTGTTTCAAAACCTTTAGTATTTATCCATAATTTCTATAAGGGTAAATTTATTATCCATATCATGAATTTTATGGTCACATTTTATAGTTTCCACTAGGGCAAGATTCATTTATCTGAATGTAATGTGGGGGTTCACTGTATTTCAACTTTGCCATGTTTCGTAGAGTTTATATAGTTAACTTTATAATGTAATTCTGTCCTGCATTCTGGTGACTGTCAGCATAATCCATAAGTAATTGTACAGAGTCTGTCTTGATGAGCTGAATTTTGCTGCCTCAACTGTGAGAACATGCAACTGACAGCTCAATGTGCTTCCAACAATAAACAGCTGAAAATGAGACTATCAGCTAGCATTACTACATAGTGTCTCTGTTCCTGTTTATCTTGTATTGCATTGATTGCAGCTGCAAATAGTTCACTGTAATACACATCAGTTCTCTTTGTGTTCCATTCTAGTAAGACATGCAGAAGTCTTTTTCATGTTCTCATTTACAGTACTTAACTGACATGGTGAAAAACACACTTGAACAGGAGGTTTTTTCCTTTAAAATACTTATGTGAAAAATAAATCATATAAATTGTACAAAAGAAGGTTCTGCAATCCCTGACATAATTACATGAACACGTACAGGTTTTGACAACAGCAGTGTGGGAAAATGATGGAACAATTGTGACTACTGCCATGTGAAATCAGACATATTCAAGCAAGTGAAGAAGGTAATTAAGAGAGATGAAAGAAATTTTGTAACTGGCTTTTGCAAGCAATATGTGACAGTGTTCATAACCCCAAATTTGCTTTTTTTACTGATGATGCTCACTTCTAACTGAATGGGTATACAAATGCTCACAACAATAGATATTGGAATAATATTAATCCAGAGCAGACTTTTGAAGCATACACAATCAGATGATTGGGGTGTGGTGTGCCGTTACTGCTACATGAATAGTAGGACCCATATTTTTTAATAGACTGTTGATTCAGAGTGGTATATCAATGACATTCTTACAACATATTTTGAGAACGTTACAGAAGATTGTGCTACAGGACAGATTGCTAATTATTATATTAATGTTTCAAATGAGGTGTTTGAAGACAGGCTGATAAGTCACACATTGTGGCCTGCAAGGTCTCTGGGCTTAAATTCCTGTGATTTATATCTGTGGGGAAACCTAAAAAGACAGCGTATTCAAATAATATCGACACACACTGAATGAACTTGCGCACATCTGTGAAGCAATTACATCCGTCAATGTTAGTGAACTCAAACTAGTGTCAGTCTTTTCAAAAGAATTTAAATTTGTTTAAAAGCAGAAGGGAGACATTTTTGGCATCTACTGTGATGGTGAGTTCTTTTAAACAATTTATTTGCCTGGAGAAATGCATCCATTTTTTTATATAATGTGTGGCATATTAGCTGAGAATCAAGACTCCTTTCCGTCAGCAGATTCACACAAAGAGGCCAATGGCAAGACAGGCAATTTAGCCCTTCAAAAGGGACTTTGTGTGGAAGCATTTATTAGTTTCTTAACAAATGTAAATATATTTGTTTTATACAATTAATGTTTTAATTAGTACTTGTAGTTGGTTAGTTTATTTGACTACTGCGTATTCTTCAATTAACTCCTAAAGAGTGAAGATCAAGAGTAAAAAGAGATTTTATGAATGACTGTTAGGAGCTGTGACAGTATGGAAATTATAATAGCAAGAGATCAGAACTAAAATGGAAAATTAGCAGTGAATAACAAGAGAGTACACTTGACTAATTTATGATATTCTCCAGTTATTTCAATCAAGAAGGGTATCTATTGCTTTGAATCCAATCCAGGTGACATATGATGATGTACAGATTCTAAGTGACTCTAAAAATGAGAACAGAGCATCAATGATACTGTGACATGTAGACGCATTTCCAGACAATGCTTGCAACACACACACACACACAGCCAACAATACAGCAGCAGTGTTTTCTTTGTGTCTGTCAGCTTGCACATGCACAGTGACATCACAACAATGCTTAGAAACCACATGACATGTGTTTTCTATAGGTCAAGCCAGACCGCTAGTGAACTGCCTGGATAGTGATCATGTGATGTATTTTCTGTTGGTCTGTGACTGTGCAGCATCTATATAAGTGAGTAGTAAGCGACCGGAGTATAGTGGTAAAGCTGGAGGAGTACAACAAGCAAGCTTCAAAAGTCAGCCTGTGAAAACTTAACATGTGATTTGAAAACATTATGTGTGCAGTAGTACAGTGATATTGGGAGTGTGTGATTTAGTGAGACTTTTATATTTCCTGTGTTATAAATCTGTTGCCAGGAAATGGATAGTAAAGACCAGTGTATATAGACTGAAGATTAGTGTGGAGTCACTGTAAATTGTGTAAAGTAGCAATAGTGTAATCATTAATTGTACTTACAACCTGTATGTGGTTAATAAATGGAATTACCAATCCGAACCCTGTCTTTAGTCACTGTGACAATACTATCTTGCAATATACCACAGAGCAATATATATATATTGAAACAATGAGTTCAAGCTTCTCAGTAAGGGCTGTGTGGGGACAGTGAGGAAAACTTTCCCCTATATATCCTGGATATCATGGAACAATTAAGAGAACATTTTAGGAGGACTGAACGGCATGATGGTTGATTTGTAAATCCACTTAATGGAACGATATTTTTCAGAACACTCCTCCCAAATAAAATCACAGATCTGCTATTGGTCTTCATCAGACCAAATTTTCTTGTGCTTCATTTCCTTCAAAATTGGAATACTGTGGTTTACAAGGTCACTATGTCACTTGATGCTAGTTGTTAGGAAATACTCAGCACTGCTGTCCATTGCAACAGCTACTAAGCATCATAGTGAGCCGAAGCTTATCACTTTACATACCTCTTTCCTGTTCACCATGTTTATTTGACCCACTGTTAACAATGCCTCCTCAATGCTGGAACTTGGATCCAGAAGGTCATAGGATCATATCCAAATCTTTCTCACTCCTTCAAAGTTAACTCAAACACCTCTTTCATTTCCCATTGTCTTCTCCAGAACTACAGGAAAAGTGTTCATTGTGAAAACGCAGAAATATATGCATCTTGTTTTAAAATCATGTAAGTTCAATTGATTAAACTTTATTGTCTGAGAAGAGGGGATTTTGAACTCCCAGTACTATGGCTGGATGTCAGTTCTGAAGTCAGGGGTGACAGAATCAGCTTTTAAAAAATGCAACACTTGTCTTGCTGGACAGCATGCGTGTGCCATTGCAATTTTGCAATGCATTCCCAGTAAAGTTTAAAGTGTGAAGATCATGATGCAAATCAGAACAACTATTTTATAACAAACAGTAGGCATATTATATTATAATGTAAACGTGGTTGTTCTATGACCTCCCACCCCACAAATAACATTTGAATAAATGGATACATTTTCATAAAACTTGATGTGAACATTATGACACCAGTTATCATTTTACTATGTGGTCGTGAAATTTTATTGGGTACTAGATCCTTAATAAGTACTTATGTATCTTGTGTTCAAGTCACCATTTGTACGATGTGAGAAGAACAGTGTGGCTGTATGTATTTATATTTGAATTTGATAGCAGTAACTAACAAGTAATGCTGGATTGCAAATAATATAAAAGCAGAAACTGCATACTGAACTCACCTAAAATACAATTACTGATGATTTATACCTGCATTTTGCCTCTCAGGCACCTCTTACCTATGTTCAACAGTAGTCAGTCAGCACGGTGGGGCTCCAGTTGTCCTAATATTGCTTCTATATCATGCATATTTCTCTACAAAAGCATTCCCCATTCTCATCACTAACAGCAGCCAAGTTTGCTGGGAAATACGAATAGTTGATATGTGAGTCCATGGAATTAATTCTTAATGACATTTTTCATCCCATGAACTGTGGATACTCAGTTCTTCTTCTAGTGACTTAGTTTCTAAGGATATTTGTGGTCACTGCTTTAAATGCTACTGAAGGTGCTCATTCTGATTCATTTAGAGTTTCATCTAGATTAACTACAGCATGACTGATGATATTTCTTTTTTACCCTGGATCAGTGTTTATTGATATGACCCTTGTTTCTTCAACTAATGACTTTCCCATCCACAGAGGAAACGACAGAAAGTCATATACCCCAAACACAAACTAAATAGAACTGCAATGACTTTCAAGCCTCCACAGAGCCACTGAGATATTCACAATTTTGGATATGTTTCACAAGATAATGCATACTGTCATATGATTCCTCCATATGAACGGCATATGCCACTGGAACTGAAATATATACATTTCCATTATTGAGCAACACAGTGTCCAAACTCGGCTTTGAGGAACAGATAAATATGTGTCATTTGTTTGGACCATGTTTTCCAAGAGCTTCCATGAAAGAGTCCACATAATTACACTACACTAAAGTGCCTTCCTAAAAACAATTATATAAAGTACTCTTTATGCCTGCAGAACAAAGATATTGTGACATGAGGCCTCACAGCTAGTATAAGGGAGCCAGATAAACGGCCATTGCTAGGAAACGGCTGTGTAAACCGGCAACATCAGAGCCATCACTAAGCAACAGATGTATGAAACAATGGAGGAACTGTTGGAAGTGGTGCTTTCTATGCAGTCTGTGCTGATGCTACCTAAGGGGTCAATTGTGCATTGTGAGTAGGAGCCTGTGTGGAGGCAAGTTTGAATACCTCCTCCGCAAGTCGTAGGAGGTGGTGAATATGGAGCCCAGTGCCTGGGGGTATAACTGGACCACCATTTTCCTAGGGGATGTAAGTATTGGGACTTGGCCCTCCAGGCTGGGGGAGTCTCAAATCTGAGACAGTAAAATATGTTCATGAATCCTGTGGGACTTGGACCCAAGAATGACTGTGCTGGCGAGGGCCAGCAGCAGTTGTAAATAACAGACCCTGCTTATTATCAGAGAGGTTGTCCCACATAATAAAACTACCACTGTCTCACAGTAACAAAAGTTTACTCTTGGGCCCTAGATGGGGGCTTGACACCAAGATAGACTGACCGACTGACCATCGCTTAAAACATTACTCTGACTTTGTGAGTTAGTTCGGTGGTTGAAATCCAGTTTGGCATTCGAAGCCAGTTATGTAGTTCGGCTCAGAAGCCAGGTGAGAATTGACAGCTAAAGTTGGAGTTTGGTAGTTGGAAGTTAGTCCAGCCCAGAAGTTAGCAGCTGAAGCCAGAGGTTAGAGTATGATGTTGGTGTGAGGTGGACGCCATTTTAGGATGTGAGCCCAGATGCAGAGGAATGGCTGCCACTGAAAGCCGTTACCAAGCAATATGACTGAGGACGCTAGTCCGTGTGTGATAATGATCTGTGAAGAGTAGTCGCAAGCTGCAAGAGTCCAGTAAATCCAGTTATCGACCCAAAATCCATTTATCGTCGCTCAAACATGTGACAATATGTTAGCACCATTTTGTAGAGGATCCCATTCTTTCAATCTAGAAGCTAAAATTGCAGATGGATTTTTTGACATTAAGATCATGGACAAGATCACGCAAGTCTGCTTGATATTTTAAATTTTGTTCTATCAATGAACAAGATGGTTCCAGTTATTAGAAATTAAGAAAATCCCAAGTAAAATACGCAAGATTCACTGAACAAGAACAGACATTTCCTAAATATGAACATGCAAGAAGTGATACATAGAGAGTCTCACAAAGTAGGGGAGGAGCATGTATCAAACCCATCCATATTCATAATGTCAGGTAAAGCCTAAATAATCTAAATTTGTGTGTCATTCAAGAACTGTAAGCGGAAAGCATAAATATGTTTTCACTTTCATAATCAGCTTAAAATGGGTGTAACAAAACCATTGCTGAACAGTGTGATGAAAGTCGAGCAACAGAATTTTAATATGTACCTAGACCATAAACATATCAGTACCTACAAATTTTGTAACTAACTTTGTTTTTCTCTGTTAAAAATTACAAGTATAGCAGCATTCTAAACTTTGAGATTATACCTCGTACCATAAATGTTCAAGAATATATAATTTGCACGCAGTAGCATAGTGGTTGAGGCACTATGCTGCAAGCTGGAAGGTCGTCAGTTCAAGTCCCGATGAGATCACTGGATTTTTTTCAATTAACCTAATCCTTCCAGCTGTACTATGGCCCTGGGGTCGATTCAGCCTCTAACAGAAATGAGTACCAAGAATTAATTAAATAAATTTCCTGGGGAGTAAAGCGCGGCCCGCTCATAAGGCTGACAACCTTACCGCCATCTCTGAGCCAATTGTCTAGATAATGTGGGACCCTCAACGTCTCCTAACCCTATGGGCCTTCATGGCCTGTTACAGGGATAGCTTTACTTTTTTTACCTTTAAGGTAGTACGAAATTATATCAATAGAAATTACAGAGAGAAAGAGATTATGAAATTGTATACTGATTAACTGTGTTTCCTGCTAAACTCTCTAATACATTTGACTGATGAAAGGCAGGTATCCTAAGTTTTCCCAGAATTTCATTTCCCATTGACGGTATGGACATTATACTTATACTGTTAGAATGATTAAATGAATATTGTGATAAGCTAATATGTACTTTGCATGGGGACACAAAAAACGTGTGTCAAATTTCAGAGGGAGATATTTGAAAATATTTATACTTCATAAAGATGAGGTCACATGGAAGTAAAACTACATAAAGATTACACCGAGTACTTTGTCTTTAAAAGTGCAGCTGGCAAAATATTACCATTACCATTCAAATTTCAGATCAAGTTGCTCCCTGTTAAGGAAGTACCCTTCTAATATAGGTACAGGATCTTCCTTGAGCAGCTTATCAAGTAATTTCCTGCTGCTCCTGCATTTCTTTCTGCTGTTACAGGTCCCATCCCTCTCACATTCCTTTATTGGAAAACTTTAACAATATTAGATGAAATTTACAAATGTGAACTTAATTTGCTCCATCCTCTATAATTTCCTCTGTACTAGACACAGGAGAGCATTTGGGCTTATAGAAATATTTCCTGAGCACCCTGTCTTCAGACACATCCAATCTGTTCTTTCTGGTTTGGTATTTTGTCCGAGGCCTCGCCATTCTATTTTCGATTTAACAATTGTTTTCCTGCCATATTTTCAGTCTTTTAATTTTCATTAAGAGGTAACATTACAACAGACCTTAGACAAACGCAATATATTCTATGTTCCAGTAGCAGGATTCTGAGATTATTGTGATGAAAAATTAAGTTCCATAAAATCAGGGATTCTTTTAAGTAGCTAAAAACTGTCTACTCTTATGGAAAATCCTGTACCATGAAGTTATTTATACATCTAGCTGAAATACGCTTGAAACGCTATATGCCATGTGGCAAGTTTTTAAAATATGCGAAGCATATCAAACTTGATTCTGTATAATGTAATATGTTGACAATGTGAAAAAATGACAAATCCATCATATGTCACTTAATGTAAACACAACTGTGGTTTGACTCTCTTGCATATTGGTGACACTACACAAATAAAATTCATGACTTCTTGATTTAAACCAGGACCTACACTCTGTTGGTACACTTCCCTTTGTTTTCATTATTTATTGAGCATGATCATGATTCTCAAAGCCAGTAACTACAAGGCACTCCAGTTTCTTCAGACATGTGTGTCCAGGTGGTCTCTGAATACAGAGCAACATCTTTATGTCTTCCAGTCAGATGCCACCAAACATTAGAAGAAAAACACAAAACATTACCAACAGCACTGCTGGAATCATGTAATAAACCTAGAGATTCTCGAGTGTTGCCAGAGTGATTCTCAACACCACACATTTTCATGAATTCCTGACAAGTTTACAAGTAACCAAACTTGCCAAGGTATCACATGTCTTCCAATCTTGTGATTTCATTTTTATACCTACCCTCAATAAACTCAGTGCATGAATGTATTTTACATCTCTAAAAGTCAGAACTTTTTGTATGTTTTGGAACAGCCACAAGAAAACATTATCTAAAATGGAATGCGGTCATGTTAAAGTATAAGCTGAGAATTGCTAATTACCTTCTGCTGGATTTATGGAATAGCTTCAAACCTTGGATACACTATATGACAGTTGAGACTGACAAACATAAAAGATTCAGTGACAAGACTCAGTGAAAACTGCGCTACACTGCACTGTCATAACTTTGTATCCAGTAAGACAGAAAAAAAGAATGTTATGATTTCATAGTTCTGTAAGTCAGTGGTTCCCAAACTCAATAGTTAATGAGTCCCGTATGAGGGATGTCTGAAGAAATGTGAACCCCATCCAATAAAATAATTTGTAAGAAAATTCTGTCTGGTCAGACACTCATTTTCTTTTGCCATTATGATCACATGAACCTTCACAACATGTTTCCACTGTGAAGTAATGAAAATGAATGCTGCTGTGTATCTCAAATATGTAACTGAAACAAGAAGCCAGAGTACCACTACTTATTGGTAGGTAATGAATGTGTCCTAAGCTACATCTGGCATTGGCAATTCATCAGTTTTTCAAGAGAATCCAGTAAAACTTTGTGCATAGCATCATGCTCACTGGCTACAGTTTGGGAACCACTGTTTTAATGCAATAAACAGAGCCTGTTTACTTAACTAAAGGTACAGTTTATCTTCAATATACTGTAGTGCAGTTACACATTATGCATAATAGATAGTTTGACATGTTCATCTTCTGCATGTGTTAGCTCCTTCAATGAAAATCACTGTCCACAGCACATAATAAGCATCACAACTGCTTATCCAGAGAAGTAGAACAAAGACTTACACTTCATTTTTGTCCACAAGTGTAGCATATTAACCAGAAACAGAGGAACTGTATGGTACAACTCATGCAGAGACTGCTGTAGATAAACTGTACCTTTACTAATTATTACAGAGTCACAGATATTAATAAGTTTTATACACTTGTAAGCACCTTCCCCTGAATCATTCCCCAGTGTTTCAACATGTCAAGACAACATTTGTCAACTTACAGACAACCATTTTTCATTTGAGACTAGCACAATTTTACGCACAATAAGAGGCACATTCTTCTGAAAGAAACAGAACGGGAAGACACTTTTTAAAAGATACAGTAGGCCTTGTATTCCATAAAATTGCAACATAGTCTCTCACTGGCTTTATTTTATCTCATGCTTATGCAAACATCAGAATTCTTTATAGCTCTTTGTGGAGCATCTAGCTTTGCAGAGAGGGAAATGATAATGTATATATTTGTTATCATGCAGCAGCTGACCATTATGATCCATCATAACATTATCTTGTTTAGTCTCCTGATGGATCTAATTCTTAAAACTTACCTGATTTTTGCTGTCCCAATTTTATTCATACAAACAGAATCTGACATGTGCATTTACATCTTTTTCTCAAAATATGAACATTTAGAGCTTTTTCAATTCCTTGAAAGAGGGAGAGAAAACTAAATAAAGGAAAGATGGTGAGAGAGAAAAACAAATAAATAATGAAATGAAGAAAGAAATGAGAAATTACAGTAAGAAGGAAAGAGATTAAGATTGGAAGATAGAAACAGGGAGAATGGGAGGGTGAAGGGGGGAAAGAGAATAAAGAATGAATAAAAAAGATCACCTCTTTCACTTCCCCACCTGCATTAAGGAAACAGATTGAGCAACAAGCAGCATTAGTGTCAGGTACACTCCTCTTCAGTTGAATATTGTCCCAGGCCACAAACATTGAACCAAAGTGTATTCAAATGCCACCTGCACAGACATGTCTACATTTTCAAGGGTCAGGAGGAAATATGGCCTACAGTGGCTTATGTACAGTCCTTTCACCATTAATACATCATTCTACACATGACACTGTAAAGAAGTTCACAAGCTCGCTCACCAAACACAACACCTTTCCCATAACACAAACCTTTATCCAGAGAAACTTCAGCCTTTTAATTCAATGTACTGAAAAAGTGACTGTATTTTAATGAGAAAATAATTTGAAATATATTATATTGTTTTAGAACACTGCCCCTTTATGTTTTACCAGTTCTAAACCATACTGACAATTGGCAAGACTGATAAAGGAATTAATAACTGGGAACAACTGATTCTTCAGGTTTCAAAATCAAAATCAGAATGACAGTTAATTCCAAAGGAGTATCATATGACTGGGAACTAAAGAACACAGTCCCCAACTAGCTGTTTCTCATGAAATTCTGTTCAAGAACAAGGGAACATGATGAAAAGCTAAACTTGCAGCTCTGGCATAGTAGTCACACAGCTTCATACTGGCCTGCCAAACCCATTTACATTACTGCTGTACAGGAACAGTCTGAGTGAGACACAAAGCATACCCTTCAAATCACATATCTCATAGATATAATGGATGACTGAACAGCAACATTTGACAAATATAAAGAGTCAAAACTTCCATTAACATCAATATCTTTATATACATCAGATCTATATATTTTATATATGAAATTACAGTTCTTCCAACTATTAAAATGCAGTGTGCTTTGGTCATCAGTCAGCTGCTTGAAAAAAAGTTAAAATATCAGGGCTGTGAACTTCTTTAACTGGGAACCTTAAATACAACATTTGCAGATATTCTTCACAGACAACTATGGCATTATGGTTACGGACTACCAATACATATATTTGAGCCCTGTGTCCGGATGGGTATTATTTTATATTAGCCCATTTGTTTATAATAATCTTTGGTTGTTTAATTTATGACAGTAAAATAATACAACAAAATGCAACATCAATTATATTAATAATAATAATAATCATAATAATAAGATCAATAATTTACTTAACGGCAAACTTGTCAAGCACTATGTAACTTGTCAAGTTTGCTGTACCGTGTCTATGAAAAATCGATAGAAAATAGACCCTCTACAACATTACTACACACAGACAGAGCAAATTGAAAACGTTTATGCCGCTCTGAGCTCACAGTCTGCTTCCCACCCACCCCACAGATCCATCAGCGGCCTGCCAGTCACCACGCTGACAAGTAATAACATTGGTAAGTACAAATAAGAAAATTGAGATCAAAAGACATTATGAATAACACGGAAAAACTGTGTTCTTCTTTTTTTAACTTTTGTGTTCAGTCTTTATGAAAAATTCTTCTGCTTCTATCATATCAGAAGGTCATTGAGCAGCATCCCCTTAATAAAACCCCTCCCCAACACAATAGCACAACACTCCACTCTTGCAGAGTTCCAGCAATAAGACGGTTTGTTCCATCAAACATAGGACGGTCACTTTCACCTGTAGCTGAATAACATGTGAGTTTTAGCCCTAGGGCTGCATTGAACAACTGAAGAGGAGATCTGGCTTCTTACTGAATGAGGTTCCCCATATTAGGCCCTATGTTTAATCCCTGATTAATCAACTAATTTATGACTAAACACATCAATAAGCAGCCCTAGTTTCTCCCACTGAGCACCATTTCCAACATCGTAGTGCAGATCTTGAAACAAGTGCTGCATCAGAACAACTGCTGCCACGTCATGACGCCCAGCATGGAAGCCTTATCATACATTGTTGGCGTTAGGTTTACTTTGGCATCGGATTATGAAGTTTCCTAACACATTCACTGGCAGTGTCTGGTTATTAACTTTAAATGAACAAGGAACAAGCAACTATATGCCTTCTTTAGTTTTCTCACATGCATGACAACCAATATACATGTAACAGCGCGAGTTAGGCAAAGTAACCACAAGGAATGTTACAATTTATCAACAATATAGATTATATAGCACTAATGACAGGATAACTGCAAGTGATGAATTCAGAAGCATGTGAAAGGTTGTGGCTTATTGTAAGGAGCTGTCTCTGCATTTGTCTGGGGGGACTGATGAAAAACAGGAGAACCTCAGTTGTTTGGATAGCCAGTGTGCATGATAAGATTCAATGATGTCCGGCAGGGAAACCTGATGGTCTCTAATTAGTATAAAAAGTAAAAGCGTCAAGTTCCTCTGCTGGACCCTGTATTTTCTATGTACAGTGCGTCATACTACATATGCAATTTCTGTATGACTGTTATCAAATTACATCTGAAGAAATAAATTTAATTCAAAAGTTATTGATTTTCAAGCTACATACAAATACTTTCTCAACTGCATTTGTTACAGACAAGCTGGAATGCAAGATAACTGTGGATGATGAACTGAAAAGAATGTGACCCATTTCAAGGTACTGGCATAGCATTTTTCATGAGGGACTGAGAAAAACCACAGAAAACATCAGCTGATCTCCATGCTGAATTTCAAATTGAAGGCCTCTAAATGTTGGCAGAGTAGTAACAGCAAAGCTCCAAACCTTCTAATGTGCTGACTGAATAGAGATTGCTTCATATTTGGGAGGTACAAGGTCCAAATAGTCTAGAGAGAGGCTATTCTAACTTAAGCCTTCCTAGACCCTCTAGGCAAATGCTGAACTAGTATTTTAAAGTTTATCACAGCCCTTTCTTCCACATCCTCCCCAATTCATAATTCATATGCACCCTATCATTCAATAATATATACAGTAACATACACAACTGATGAAGGATCATGAAGTAAACCAAGAAACAGGGAACATGATTAGGTTTCTTGTGGGGGTGGACTGCAAAGCCTGTAGACAAGCTAAGCACTGAAAACTCTGCTTTTGAAACTGCTTTGAAACCTTCAGAAAAACAGATGCAAATCAAATGTTGGGGATGGGCAATTTACCCTTTCTGTATATGAAATGAAAACGCTCTAACTTTAAATCAGGCAATCCAAGATGCTTGTTCCCTGTGTATATTATTTGTCAGGCAAATTTACAATGCCTCAAATTACTGAGAAAGAAATGAATAATACTAACAATAATAATCAAGAGTATTCAAAACATATGAAACACCACAGCTCTTCTTACTGTGCAATTCTGATCAACCTGTTATGAAATATGGATGACATATTCAGTTAAGCCTTGTTCAGAATAAATCCAACGAAATATATGATAGCATATTTGTTTGGAAATCTGATAAATGACAACTGAATAAAACTGCGACCTAGAGTAACAGAAAATATAAATGTTTCACTAAAAATATTTACAGCCATGGAGGAGTGAACTGATATGGGAACTAGCAATAATATGTCCAGACTGCACTAAGAATAACAAGAGATTCAGTATGCTTTTGATAGCAGGCAGCTTTCAGTGTGAATGCAGCATCAGTCCTTGACATGTGTAAGAGTTTGTCTCTTTCAAATACAGGATGAGGTAGTGATACTGTGGTGAGTACAGTGAAACTACAATGAAATGAGTATGGCTTATAATGAGAACTTCATTATAGTGACAAAAACCGCTAGAACCATCAATTTCTTAAAGTTATATATATGAAAATCAATTGCACAAAATAAGGGCTTTCACTGGTACTTTATTAATGAGTGATTCCTAACTAGTCACCCCTGTTTTTCTGAAATATTTTGTTTCAACTGTACTTGCAGTTTTGAGTCCAAAGTTGTTATGGCTAGCAGTCTGTTATGGTCCAGTTAACCCAATCTCTCAGGCCTATCCTTGCATAGAGGAGAGTCTGTAGTCTAGAATTTAAAGAACAGCTTACCCATTACAAGTTTCAACCACTAAGAAATGCACATCACATGACAGCCTCTGAATTTCTTCTTCAGTGCAACAGCTTGCTTCATTGTATATTGTGTTACTCATTAGTTAAATCCTACTGTAGTATATGGAGGCACCATGCTGTATTTTCCTATCCTTGTTACAAAGTTTTTCCTTCCCATTGAACTTCCACTTGCCTGAGCTGGATGATGATGTCAAGGAATATACCTACACAGGTGTAAGTTTAATGTTCTGTCCCCATCAAACATCTACTCAATTGGAGTCAAATGCAAACGTTTGAAAAACCTTAATTATGGCAAGAATTGGAAAAGCTTTGACTTGAGTGTGAAGGCGGTATGGATTAACTTCTTTGAGACTGTTTATGATACTAACGAAGATCAAATACAGTATATACTAAACCCAAGCAAACTAAAATTGTCTCCCCCCCCCCAAAAAAAAGTATATATTGGTGAAATTCAATTCATGATCTTGGTTTTTAACTGTGTGATGAACGTAAGAAAATGAGACCTGTGCTATCAGGGTAAACTCATATGCATGGGAAGTACAGATGGTATGGTTCCTATCNAGCCGCGGCCGCGGAATTTAAATGACCACGTCAAAGGGTTAATTTGGAAAGTGGATTTTCATTAGGTGTGGCAACTTAAACACAAGGGAGAGTCAATAAATAGGTCACAAATGGAAGTAAAACAGCTCTAATAGATGTAATAGGTTTTCTATGTGTATCACTAGGCAGCAGTACAGTCCAGCTTCATGACAGTCTAGGTAGCTGTTGCATGCCCATATTCAGAGGCTGGATTTAGTAGTCTAAATGACAATCATGCTTGAGGAGCATGCAACCGAAGAGTAACATTCTGTTATGTGTTTTCTACTAGCAGAAGGACTCAGTGAAAGGACAGTCATAAAGAAGTGTTTCCTGTTTATGGTGGGAAGTGTTTGTTGTGTAAAGTGATTCACAACTGGGTTGAGAAATTCTCTCCATGGAAGTTCGAAATTCACAGGTGGTGAAAATGAGGTGTGAAAGTGGCTGAGACAACAGTCAAAGGCTATTATGTTGCTGGTTTCAATGCACTGGTAAAGCAATGAGACAAGTGTATCAATGTTGGTTTAGGATTTTTGGAGAAATAACTATGTTTTTTTAGAAGAAAGCAGTCTTCCGGGATTTGGCACCGTGTATATGTGGTGTTAACCGACGTTTCGGAGGAACGTATCACCTCCACCTTCAGGGTAGAAGGAAAAATATAAGAAATCCACAGGCGAAGAGACCATGAGAACCGGTACAAGCAGACTGGTGTTGGAAATATACACAGCTATGTGAGAGCAGTATTTTTAGGTTTGAATATCACATGTTTTACATTTTATATCCATTTGTGATCTGTTTACAAACTCTCTCTCATATGTTCACTTTATTTGGGTTAGAAAATTCAACATTTATGTGTTTATGTACAGTTTACATGGCAGTACTGTAACATGCACTTCACAGTCAGGTATGTGTATGATGACTGTTTCACAACCATCTCTTATGTATGTCATAAAGTTTGGTGTAACCCATAACACACTTTATGTAAGTAAGTACTACACCGGAACAATTTAAACTGCTTCATATCAAATTTGCTACTGAAGTCTGATGCTAGTTGACATGTTTTTTCTCATATATGTACATGCAGCCAATTATGGGAAGAATGTGGGTGGGACATGTAAGCATGCAACAAATAGTGGGCAGGACTTTTTCTCATGAAGGACGGCTCCTAATCAGTAGTCGGTCACATGTAGAAGTGCTTATGTATGTTTAAGAAAACTTTTAACTCTTTGGTTCAGACGATGTCAACAGTGAGAATACCGGATTAATCTTCATTGTGTTCATACTTCATGACAACAATTCCAAAGATGAAGAAATACTGCCGTACCCACATTATTACTTAAACCTTAGTGCCATATTATAAAACGCATAATGAGAAGTTAAGGGCCAGACTTGTAGATACATATTTCAAACTTTATCAGATATTATGAACATCCATTAGAATGAATATTTTTGCATATTTTATAAATTTTCATAATACTGAAGTTGCAATGTATTCTCAAATTAAAAAACAAAAAACAGCAGTAAAGACCTGCATCACTGCATGATTGACCTGACATTGTTGCTTCCAGTACTTGTGTGATAAGGGCAACAATGTGTGCAAGCTGATCAGAATCACACACAAAGGGACTGTGTTCCATAAGTCCAGCACTCCAGCACAAAAACCTGTGGCTTCAGAGTAAAGCAAAGTAATGAGAGGCTGGTGCACCAGACACTGCCTGTCTCATAGAAATCACTCACACTGGCCTGAGTGTAAGTCACACGAGGTGGCCTTCTGTCTCCATGGTGGCTGGGTAGCTGAGAGTGGGGTTGAATGTTGAGAGGAGAGGCGTGGGTGCTGTGGGGCCATTTTGTTGTTGTTGCTGCTGCTGCTGCTGTGTTGACAGGGCAGAGTGTGGAGGAGGATTGTGGGAGACAGTCACATCAGGCGGTGGTACCACAGGGCCTCTATGTTGTAGGCGGCGCAAGGAACCAGTACCAGGCATCACAGGTTGACCCATGTGGCTGAACTCAAGCTGTGGAGGGTATGGGATGTAGCGGGCATCAGGTGAGATGTTGTAGTATTGCCCATCCACAACAGGATGTGCTGTTGCGATGTTGCCAGCAGCAGTGTAGTGCAGCTTGGCACCTGCAATACATCATCCACTTGCTTACTGTACTGACACCAAACTTCACATTGGTTGAGGTACTATGCTACAAGCCAGAATGCCGTGGGTTCAAATCCCAATGAGCTCATTGGATTTTTTCAATTGACCTAATTCTTCAAGCCGCAATATGGCCCTGGTGTCAACTCAGCCTCTAACAGAAACGAGTACCAGGAATTAATTAAATAATTTTCCTGGGGAGTAAAGCGCGGCTGGCGTGTAAGGCTGACAACCTTATCGCCATCTTTGAGCCGATTGTCTAGATAATGTGGGACCCTCAACGTCTCACAACCCTATGGGCCTTCATGGCTTGTTACAGGGATAGCTTTATTTTACTTTACTTTATCTTTTTACTGAATGCTTCCAGACTCTGAACATATAAGTGTAGGAGTTAGGACTTTATTTCTAATCATACCATAATAACAAGTATTTGAACCTGCACTGCATGAACAAGCATGTCTCTACACTAACTCCATTAAATTTTTAGGCATTATAATAGAATCTTCATTAACATGGAAAGAACATATTGATTATATAAATTCAGAGTTAAATTCGTTAGGCTACATGGTTCCTTCCCTCAGACCTGTATTAGAATTGAAAAACCTGAAACAGATCTACTTCAGTGTTCATTCAGGGTTAAATTATGGTATCATGTTTTGGGGTAATTCACCACAGAGTAATTTATTTTTATAATCCAGAAACGAACTGTTATAATTATCATGAAAACCAAAGCATGGTATTCCTGTAGGGAAATGTTTAGTAAACTTGGAATTTTAACTATTTACTCCCAATATATCTTTTTAACTCTTATGTTTATTGTAAAGCATAAGGATTTTTTTTTCACAATAAATATGGCCTTGCATAAAATAAATACCCTCCAAAAATTGGACTTTCATGTTCCTTTATTAAGTCTAACTAAAGTCCAAAAGGGAGTATATTATTCTGGTATTACCCTATTTAACTCTTTACCCCCCAATATCAAGCAAGTTGCACATGATATTACTACATTTATACATAAAGTGAGAAAGTTTCTTATAGAAAAATGTTTTTATTCAGTTGAAGAGTATCTTGATAGGAATAATAAATTTGACCTTGGGGTATCCCAGTAACTATGAGGGTAAGTCAATAAGTAAGTTACAAAAGGATATAGAACTTAAAAAAAATAAGAGCACTGATTTGACAAATGCTTTTATTTCTCAACATAATCTCCCTGTACATGGAGGCACTTGTCTCATCATTTCACAAGTCCCTGAAAACCAGCAGCATAACATTCTTTGGGCTGCTGTTGGAATCAGGCATGTTCACACAGCATGGCATACTTCATAATGCATGACAGGTTAGGTTTTCACAAAGTCTGTGCACGATGGGTGCCATGCATTCTGACCCCACAACACAAAATGCAAAGAATGGGTCTGGCATTACAGCACCTCAATCGCTACCATGATGAATGACATGATACGCTAGCCCGAATTGTCACAGGTGATGAGTCTTGGATTCACCATTTCCAGCCCGAGACAAAGCATGCGTTAATGCAGTGGAAACATCCTGTGTCACCTTGAGGCTAGAATGCGGTGAGCAGTATGCCTTCATGATGCCAGAAGACTATGAGCATCACTTTCCTGGAGGATGGTGTCACCTTAAACTTATTTTTGCAAGCGACGCAGGATAGTTCCACTGCATTGATGCACGCTTTGTCTCGGGCGGTAAGGTGAACCCAAGACTCATCACCTGTGACAATTCAGGCTAGCATATCATGTCCTTCATCGTGGTAGCGATTGAGATGCTGTAATGCCAGACCAATTCTTTGCATTTTGTGTTGTGGGGTCAGCATGCGCGGCACCAATTGTGCACACGCCTGGTTCCGACAGCAGCCCAAAGAATTTTATGCTGCTGGTTTTCAGTGGCTTCTGAAACAATGGGACAAATGCCTCAATGTACAGGGAGATTATGTTGAGAAATAAAAGCATTTTTCAAATCAGTACTCTTATTTGTTTAAGTTCTATATCAATTTGTAACTTACTTATTGACTTACTTACATAGCTTTGTATTTTAGTTGCATGCATTAGTTTCTTATATATACTTTAATTTTTATTTATTTTATGTTAAGACATTCTTATGTAAATATCAATGTAATCTGCTGACAATTTCTATATCCAATGGTCATGTACCTGAATGGATCAATGAATGCTAGTAAATACAATACAGTACAATAAAATACTTCCAATTTTAGTGTTTCTTTCTGCTACCTGTTTACACCATAAGATGGGGAAAAGTAGGAAAAATCAAGAATTAATGTAATTATTTTGGCATTCAGGCAACAAACACTAACTTCATATTACTCTTCTGACTACTGAAGATATTAATTTCTTGGTTTAACAATAGCAGAAACTAAGTAAGAGACAAGACATATTTACAAAAGAGATATTTTCATGACAGTATTTTGCAGATGATTAGGGTCTAGTTTGTGAAAATAACAACACCCACAGATCAAAATATTACTTAAATAACATTATATAAAATTATAAAAGTAGACGGTAGATAGGTAAAGTCATCCCTGTACTTAACTAAGCACTAAGCACTAAGCCATGAAGGTGTATAGGAGAGCGATTCACCCATGATATATGTATACAGTGTCCGTCTTGTAGTGCACTCAATTTCACCTGTTACTTCACGACATGTTTCGGCAACATAGTGCCATCATCAGGTGCCCTAATTACGCTAATCTATTGCATTGCTTGCCCTTATGTCTTTATAAAATTATTTAAAAAGCATTTAAAAAGTGCGTATTCGTCAACAATAATAAATTTACACACACTAAAACTTGTTAAGAGTATTCATCTTATGTGTCTTAATTAAAACTTGTGTGTGGTTCTTCCACTATAGGGGTCGTTTTTCTTATATTCTGTGTAAACCATGTCTGTGATGTGTGTTCCCTTTTTAGCTGCGAGTGTTGTAATGTAACTAGGGCACCTGATGATCACACTATGTTGCCGAAACATGTCGTGAAGTAACAGGTGAAATTGGGTGCACTACAAAATGGACACTGTATACACATCATGGATGAAAATCGGTGCAACAGGACGCTAAAATACAACATTGGGAGAGTGATTGTATAGACCCACGTTCTCTTGACCTTGGCACTAGTTTGAAGTGAGTGGTCAGCTTCACACACCATCCACTTTACCTCCAGGAAAAGAGCCATTGGTTCCCATTGCAAAAGAGGTTGGGTGGACCCCAGAGCAGGTACGAATAATATGAAGAAGTGAAAATTCTTGACCCCACCGAGACTCAGACTCTGACCCCTCGGTTGTCCAGCCAGTAGCTAGTCGCTACACCAACTGAGCTATCCTGGCTCATACACATCAAATTATTCTGAAGAAAGTTACCTAACATAATGAAAATTCTGACAAAGAATCAAACACGGTATTCAAGAATGTGAATAAATTAAATTAGCTTAAATGGGAATTGTTTATCTCACAGATGCAGAATGCAGGTTAACTGCATTAACAATGGTTATGTCAAGGAAGAGTTTTGAAATATTCTCCGAAGTCTTTATGAAATCGTCATAGTAACAACATACTTTTGTGGATATTAATATAATTCCATGCAGAAATAACAGGTTTGGAGACATGATTCCTGAGATAATTAGCGTGCTGTACCCCACTGGGCTAGTGTATAACTAAGGGTAATGAACAGAAACCATGGGCATTCAATTTACATGGTGACTACAGTAGACAATGATTTGTATATCTGGAGAAGGTGATAGATTTTAGAGAATCACTAGACCTTGATGTCTCACAACCTCCATTGGCCTCCATGGCCTCCATGGCCTGTTATGGGGACAACTTTACCTTTTTGCTCATCAGAATATTAAGATATGAACAGGAAAGAATCATATTGGAAACTAGAACATCAGGCAAGATCTGAAGCATCTGACATATTCTATGTCCAATGGTGTGTGAACTTGTTTCTCACCATGTAACTGGATCTACTTGAATACATTAAATATGAATGAATGAATCAGTACAAGAACAATTACTTACATTAGGACACAGTCAAGTAGATATGCAGTACATATAGACAATTCCCATGAGAGAATGAAGAATTAACACATTGCGGACCAGAGGGGCCATATGGCCCTCTACGGTCACGTTATGTTGCAAAACGCTATGTATATTGGTGTGTGGCTTCGTTTAATCGTAACTATTGCGTAGATGACCTCGGGAATGATTGCTGCCTTATCTAGTAACTCGATCAGAGTCATTTCCTGTCACAACCTAAACAAAATTGGCTTTGTTCTAATCCAAGCTTGCACGTATGAACCACGCAGCTACCAGTTCAACATGGCTCAGAGACGAAAGCAGTTGCGATCTCTCGGAGGACAGGAAATATTAGATATGTTCTCTGATGAGCTATCAGGTTTGCCAACTGCTTCGTCTTCTGATAGCGAGGCCATTATCAGTGACAGTGACAGTGACGGGGGCCACAGGGCTGCCCAAAATGTGTCAAGTGAAAGTGAGAGCTCCGTTGAAAGTGCGAGTGTCGGGACAGCTACATGGGATAAAGTGGACAAAACCCCCAATTGGGAAAGTTTACTGGTGATCCAGGGGTGAAGCAGATGCCATCGGACCCAACGAACGTGTCTGAAGTTGCATCACTGTTTTTTGGAGATAGTGTCTTTGACCTGTTGTGTCAGGAAACTAACAGATACTATCTCCAACACCGTGAGGCGTACGACAGAACCAATAAGGTTTTGAAGTGGGTGGATGTCACTTCAACAGAAATGAAAAAAATTTTTGACTATAATCATTCTAATGGGGCTTATGAAGAGAGAAAGTTTGAAGGATTATTGGTCAAGTGACCCATTTTTAGAAATTGCAATTTTCGGCAAACTCTTGAGTCGTAAGAGATTTGAACAGATATGGTGGTGTTTGCATTTCAACAATAATGAAGTGCAACCACAACCAATGGGCAGGCTTTTCAAAATTCGACCCTTATTAGATATTTTGGTTGAAACATTTCAGACAGTTTATAAGCCAGAGCAACAACTGTCTTTGGACGAATCTGTGATTCCTTCGAGAGGAAGGCTTCGTATTC
>NW_019724584.1:672133-705254 GCF_002891405.2 Cryptotermes secundus | reverse complement strand
TAGTGCAGCCGGGGCCATCTGTTCGCACCCGCCGGAGGCCTCAAGTAGACCCCCCTGGCCGACTCTCGGGTGATATGCGGAAACATATTCTCGTGAAAATTGTGAAGAGTGAATATTGCAAGAAGAAACACCCTTCTAGGCAGTGCCGTGTGTGCGCAGAGCACAAGAAGAAGAGTACAACTGCCTACATGTGCAACTTATGCGTAATGCCTCTTCACAAAGGGGAATGTTTCCAGAGATATCACATGCGCAAGCACTTCTAGGAGCTCTGGTAAGTGTTCTCCAAAAATTTCAGTTCATAAAATTAATTAGGAGATTTTATATTAATTTTTAAAGTGAACAGTGCACAAGTTAGGGTAGTAGGTTTAAAAACGCCGGTCCCCAGGGTGATTTAAATGTTTAAACCACCGGTCCGCAGTGTGTTAAAATGAACCATCGGAGACATGAAGACATGGTGGAGAGACCAAGAGAAGACAGACAAAAGAGGGCAAAAATATAAACATTCATCAAAGGAGAGAGAAGACTGGAGAAGACTCTGCTAATATCACGAATGGTCCTGGCTGTAGTACGAGTATGGGTAGTGACAACAATGACTGAGGTGTGAAGGATGTGAAAAAATATTGTCAAGATTATGCACACCTTCCAATGTTTATTTCTACCAGTTTTTTCCTTCAAACTCTTGAGGTTTTACATATAAGATCTTTATTTTGTCGCTATAAAGGGAATAGCAATATTACCCTGGAACTTCTTTTTGCACAGGAGTTGGGTCAGTGTAAGCAGTACTTAACCTTTAAACGCCGGACTTCGGAAATGGTGGTAAGCTTGAGCTGGCTGGAGTTTATTTAAATGCCCGTTGCCACTCTGGGTTTAAATGTCCGTTCCTCTTCGGGCACTTAATCAATTTTAAGCATTGTGTTTAAAAATGCTGTATCTAACTCAACTTTTGTGATAAATGGATGGCATTAACTTTGTGTGTATCAGCAAAGAACACACTGTCGCGTATTACAACGGAAGATTTGAAAATTTTTATACAAAGTGTTATACCCTATTTTATTTTATTTTCTTTTAATTTTGATGCGTACTGCAAAAATGGTTTCCCAGTTCTTCACAGAGTCATTCTGCATTATAACTTCATTTCTGTTTGTAACACTTCAAAAATTTAGCAGTGTCCTGGTGTCATAAAACAGGTGGAAGCAATAAAGTCATTTGGTCTTTTGCTAGCACTGCTTACACTTTCCAGATTTTCGAATCTTTTACTAAAGGACAGAAGAATGAAAGAATGGCTATTCAAGAGAAAGCTAGAGGGGTCCCGTCCTCAGTGCTAAAACCTTCCGTTATAGCTGCAAGATATTACTGCCCTTTCTAGGGTCGTGAACAAACAGTTACTTCGTGGCTGAGATACAAAGTGCCGTCTCTTTCCTGTGTAGTGATAGTGAAATCGAATACTGTAGTTACATTTCATCTTACCATGGCAATGAAACGTCGTTTGGAAAATTATGAAATTGAAAGGCAACTGCTATTCGATTCTGATTCGGACTGCTGCACAGAAGATGAAGATAATAATTGGGGCTACGAAGATGAGGATGATGAAGAACTCGTGCAGCCACCGCCATCATCACTATCATCATTGTCGTCATCACCATCGTCATGGGGACCACCACAACAGCATGGCAGAAGGGGTGCGAATAATTTTTCTGGTGGAGCAGTGGGGATAAATCTAAACGAAGCTCCACATGTGAATAAGGATTCCACTCCACTCTGCGTGTTCCTGTTATTCTTCAGAGAAATTATCCATCTGCTGGTGGAAGAGACTAACAGATATTATCACCAATATCTCGACAGTCTTGAAGACGGACCTTCTCCACTCCCTGACATTACTGATTCCGAAATGTTTCTTTTTTTAGGGATCATTATTCAAATGGGCCATGACATTAGAGACCGAATAAGAGACTACTGGGCGACTGCTGAGCAATTTCTCACGTCTTTCTACGGTAAGACATTGAAACGCGACCGATTTCTTCATATTCTTCGCTTCCTTCACTTTACAGACAACAATGCAGGAATTGACAGACAAGCCGACAATTATGACCGACTATGGAAAATTCGGACTATTTTTGACACTCTAAATGACGGATATGAAAAATATTATAATCCTTCGGAGCATCTGGCTGTTGACGAAATAATTGTAAAATTCAAAGGGAGGGTTATTTTCAGACAATACATTCCTAAGAAACACAAACGTTTCGGAATCAAAATCTTCAAGCTCTGTGATTCAGCAGGCTATACATACGACATGAAGGTTTACTTAGGTAAAGACAGAACACGCGCTGACCAAGAAGTGACTGCGACGCATGCAACTGTCAGGGACCTCTGCAAAAGAGTAGAGGGGGTTGGGCACAAACTGTACATGGACAATTTCTTTTCGTCGCCAGACTTGTTCGACGAACTAATGACGAAAAAAATAAGCTGTTGCGGAACAGTCAGACCAAATCGGAAGGGCCTACCACAAGACATACGCAACAGACAACTTCGATTGAAGAAAGGAGACATACGGGTTAGGGTGAGGGGTGACATGACAGTATTAGTTTGGAAAGACAAACGAGATGTATATATGTTGACTAATATGCACGCTCCTCCAGCAGAAGGCAATTTCTGTGATGAACACAGAAATGCGATAAAGCCTGCAATTGTTGCGGATTACAACATGCACATGGGATATGTTGACAAAGCGGACAGGATGACAAACAGTTATTCCATCAGCCGTCGGACTTGGAAATGGACGAAGAAACTATTCTTCCATTTACTAGATCTGACGATTCTGAACAGTTTCATTGTGCTGTCATCCTGTGGTGCGAAAATATCACATAGAGACTTTCGTCTAACCCTTGTGCGCAACATGCTGGAGCATGCCGCAACGTGTCGCCCTCGCCCCCAGGGGCCCTTAGGTCGACCTCCTGCTCTTTCATCTACAATATATCGCCTAGAGGAGGCCAGTCGACAACACTGGCCAAACCATTCAGACAAGAGACTGAACTGCCGCGTCTGTTCTGCACGTGGGAAAAGGAGAAGAATACAGACAAAGTGCGAGAAATGTGACGTGGGCCTGTGCATTCTCGGGTGCTTCAAAGAATATCATACAAAGCCAAGATTTAGTTAGATGATGCAGGGGGTGGAGCTTATATATACATCAAGCAGATAACAACAAAAAGGTATGTACATCGAATTTTACTATATATTTGTACATATTTATCTGCAGAATCTGCAATAAAATTACTGGCTCGTGGATGAGAATCGGCGTAACTCATACGTATACTCTTTTTGTTGTTGTTCATTTAGGTATCATTTTAATTACTCTATTAGGATTTTACTCAAGTCGGTCTGGTAATTACTACATTTAAAAATAAATATTTAGGACTGTCCATGCGCTTCTACTAGCGGCGTGTGCGCGCGCTTCCCCTAGCGGAGTTTAAATGCCCGAGTGGCCAAAACTGGGTACTTTGGCCACGACGACCTTAGTCACCACTGGCACAAACGGGGCACTTCAGCACTTAAAGGTTAATGCTGTTGAAGTCCACAGACTTGTGTGGATGAACTGAATATAACTGGAAACCTGAGCAGGACTGAGTTATTAACAGAAAGAGGAAACTTACTCTTACATGCTTTAGATTATAATTTGTCTCACTGAACATAATATCACTACATCATTTTGAATTGTTTCATTTTGGTCCGTTCTATAAGAAGTATAAGATTAAATAAAAATGACTCCACCTATGCTCAACATATCCTAAATAGACAACATCAATACGCCCCAATTTCACAAGTCATGGAACTGATTGAAGTAGCAAAGAAAGGTAGATTAATGAATATAAAGGAAGAATACCAAATTTACTGCCACTACAAGTATAATAAACTAATAGATGAGCAGAAACAGGCAAAGGAAATCAATAACCAGAACAGCATGTTTGACCTCATCACTACTTGTATAAACACACCCCCGACCGCGTCATAACACACAAGGCTGTAAAAAAACATTAGATGTAGTATTCCTACTGCAGTACACAGCACACGGCACACAGGACCATATCAAACCATAAGGTAAGCAAGAATCAAACACAACGTTAAACAATATATATAATAATATATAAAAATCCTAAGTAATATAATATCTTTGCAGCCATACAACCTCACGCTGACGTCTCCCATCTTCGGGATGAATTAACAAGGAGGAGTTCAGCTTTTTTTATATCAAATATTTTAACATTTTAGCGTTTTAACTTAAAAAAAGGTTCGGATGAAAAGTGAGAACTTGAGAGTGTACTCAACTATCTTAGCATGTTTTGTGCTTTTACACGTCAACATATCGTAACAGCGTCCACACGACAAACATAATTGTGAACATCAAAAAAAGCGACAGTGTTTCCATAATTATAGCAAGTGCCTCTGATGATCGTTGTGTCAAACCGAAACATGTAAGGCAGAAATAATAATAAAAAGTGACCTACAAATTGTTACACTCGACAGACTTTCTATTAACTTTGTCACTACATCACTTACCATCCACAACATGGCTATATGCATTCCTCACATCCTGCTCATCATGGTGTGGTTTTGGCTGGTGTTGCATCTCATATGTTGGGTATGGGTATGGGTACTCTATTTGGTCTATCAGGTACGTACTTGCTGCTGCCTTTGTTCCATCCTCCTGCAATATGCAAGCGGCAGTAAATAATCTGAGGCCGATGAGACAGTTATGAGCCATAGTATCACAGATAGTAAAATGTGGGATGCATGAATGCATAAATACTTTTTAATCTGCAAGAGTACACACAACAAAATCCACTGTCAAAATTTTAGCTCCTAATACGCACTGCAAGTATTTTTTAAAAATTGCCAAGGTTACTCATTTTTTCTGTACCAGAGGTTTGTACAACCCCAGCCTAGGTTGTGAGTCAGCCGTGTTGCGTGTTGCATATTTCTCTGCTCTGCTCCGGCTCTGCTAGCGGTGGTTATTCCTCCAAGGGTCTGGCAGGCTACAATATTGGCCATGTTCAGCAATTTTTAAAAAATACTTGCAGTGCATATTAGCAGCTAAAATTTTGACAGTGGATTTTGTTCTCTGTACTTTTGCAATAAAAAAAAATCAGGGCAGGTTTCGACATGTCAAATCAGACCTTTCCCTTGTGAGCTCCACCTTATATGTGGGTTCTGAATTGTTATAGAGAGACAGAAACATATTAGGGCCAACAAAGAGAGAGCAAGCCAGAAAAGGACACAGATGTGCTTTATAAAATTAACTATGGAGTTTATTACACAGAGGTGTAAAAAACACCACACGCTGCTAGAGGGAACAGCGCACAAGCACGGAGCACATTACAGATTGCAGACATAGCAAAACAATGGACTAATGAAACAGAAAAACAGGCTGCTCAAACAAACTGTCTGGAATATCACATAGATCTAAACAAGTGGACATCGCCCTTACAAGGTGCAATAGGATTTTACAAAAGATTTTAATAGAAAAAAATTAATGAATTTTAATTATTTATATTATTTTAAGTGGACTGCAACGCGTAATTTTAGCGCTCATCAAAACAGTGTAACAGTTTGGAAGCACTGAAACACCTGAAGATGGCCGTCTGTGGCCGAAGCATGTTGTGTTAGTGTTAAATTTTGAATATGTTAATGATTGTTCCATCATTGACGGACTTGATATATAGACGTTTAATTACCAGGTACTCTTGGTTGCTGTCTCCATTTGAGTAACTCTCGCTCTTTTCTGACACAGAACTGAGGGTCTCTCCAGTGACAGTCTCATTGTAACTGCTTGGGGCATACATCTCAATGGTGGCAGACTTACTGCTGCTCTGTTCACTCGCTGCTGTAACCACAACACCACACATATGTTAGCTGTAGCTCAGACACACACTACTTCCAAGTAAAACATAAGAACTCAGAAGTAACCAGATTTGTGGTAGTATCTTGTTCTCTTAAAACACTGGAATTTGTATTTGTTTTGCCTACCCTGGATAGTCTCAGTAAAAGTAGAGGTAAAACTGTCCTTGTGCTTAACTGATTATGCACTAAGCCATGGGAAGTGGTTATATAGATCCACCATTCTTGACCTCAGCACTAGTTATAAGGGAGTGGTCAGCTTCATGCTCCTGTCATTTTACTCCTGGGAAAGAAGCCCTTCATATCCACCGGATAGAAGGATGGATGTGTCCAAGAATTGGTCTGGACATGGAGAGGCGAAAAATCTCGTCCCTACAGAAACTAGAATTTTGACCCCCTTGGCCATCCAGCCCATAGCCAATAGGTATACCGACCATGCTATCCCAGCTCCCCAAATAGTTTCAGTATCTAAACATATTTTACATACCTAATAAGAGAAAGTAGGGACCAGTGGAGGGCTGTTGTGAATATGGTAATGAAATTTTGAGTTCCATGAAATGCTGGGAAATTCTAGAGTAGCTGCAGATTTGGCTTCTCCTTAAGAAGGGCTCAGCTCCAAAAGTAAGTAAGGAAGTAATAAGATAAGTTGTTATATTATTTGGAAGATTCATGTCAAGATCTGCAACTATCACAACTGAGCGATAACCAACCATCTGTGTTACACGTTCAAATGGTCCTGGGTTGAATTTTTATGCCCGAACCTGGCTATCTTGATTGAAATTTGTCATAATTTTCTTCAGCCTTTACAAAAAATGGGGGGACACGGTAGTGTAGTTGGTTGAGGCACTATGCTGCAAGCCAGAAGGTCACAGGTTCAAGTCCTGATGAGGTCATTGGATTTTTTTTCAGTTGACCTAATCCTTCCAGCCGCACTATAGCCCTGGGGTCAACTCAGCCTCTGACAGAAAAAAGTACCAGGAATTAATTGATTAATATTCTTGGGGAGTAAAGCGTGGCCAGTGCATAAGGCTGACAAACTTACTACCATCTTTGAGCCGATTGTCTAGATAATGTGGGACCCTCAACGTCTCACAACCATATGGGCCTTCACAGCCTGTTACAGGGATAGCTTTACCTTTTTTTACTTCTATTTAAAAAAAATGCCATGATGCTTAAAAGACAATGATAATTCCATTTAATGCTGTATAGCTTGAGTAACTAAGAAACTGTCATAAAATTGCTACTTAAAACCGAATAAGACAATGAAAAACCAATAAAATGTATTTTAGTTGTTACAGGCTCACTGACTGCCCACCAGAAGTGGTGTTCATAATTAAATTTCCTTCCATTCTCTGCAATTCAAATGTAGCAGGAACCAGTTGCTATAATTGCATTGGTAGTTGCATTTTGATTCTATTAAACAGCAATTCTATTTATCAAAAATTGTAGGAATGATCCAAGATTAGAGAGCATGCGGTAAAGTAGTTGGTTGAGGCACTATGTTACAAGATGGAAGGTTGCAGATTCGATTTTTCAATTGATTTAATCTTTCCAGCTGCACTATGGGCTTGGGGTGGACTCATTCTCTAACAGAAATGAGTACCAGGAATCTTCCTGGGGGTAAGGGGGGGGGCTGGCACATAAGGCTGACAACCTCACCAACATTTGTGAGCTGACTGTCTCAGAAATAGGGGAGCCTCGATATCTCACAACCTTCTGGGCCTCCATGGCCTGTTAGAGGGACAGTTCTACCTTTTTTTAATATAAGATATGATCACTATTCATATGCAAGTATGAAACAACAATACTGTATGTAACTTGACTGCACATTGTAAACGTGCCAAATTAAGGTATAACCAAGGACAGAAAATATTATATAACCTGGATTATGTAGCAACATTTCTGCAGACAAAATAACAAGTAGTATTTCCACTGTACATTGTTAACACATCACTGTATTATTACAATAACACTTCATAGAAGGGTTATTTACTTCAGGTTGCTTTGAACTGTCACTACAGTGTTTATTGAGAGCGTTTTTACACTGAACACAGTCACATAAACAAAACAAATTGCAGTAGCCCTCCTCAGGATAATACTAGCCTTGTCAGCTGTGATTTGAGCAGGTTCATAACCAGTTTCCTCATTTCCCACATACTTTGGGTAATTGCTAGTGACAGATCAGCCAGTCTTTGATTTCTTAAAGCTGTACTAATTTGTAGATCATGATCTATGTCCAACACTTCAATAAACGTCTGTTAACACATGTCGTCATGCTCCCCCCACCAGTTCTGAATCTTGATACTGTCAAAGTTTCAGCACAACGTAATGCTAATTTTCCAAAGCAATTGACAATACAGGTGTCAGTAAATTTATGCTAAATATTTATCATCATGTGAAGTGTATCCAAATTTCATATCTGTTTCACAATATCTGGTGATGTTCTAAAATCATTATCTATAGGTGGAACCTTATATCCAATTTATGAAAGTTCCTTAAGGCTTTATAATCCTCTGTCCATGAGGACAGAGGAAGCATGTTTGCCAGTACTCTAATCCTCAGCTTTAGCCTCAGGGACAAAACATAAAATGCACTGGCAGATGTGTGATTGCAATTGGAGACGGATTTACATGGTCACTGGTACTTTGTTATGGGTCATGTGTGTACAAGTGTGTACATGTGCAAGCATCCATGTGTGCGCGCGCACACACACGCACACACAACCACATAGACTGGTAAAGATAACGCTGAACATATGATTAATTAAGCACCCATTCCATGAAGACATGTAGGCAGTGGAGGTATAGCACCGCCAATTCTTAAACTTGGAGTTAGATGGGAGTGAGTTTTCTTCACACCACACCTACTTCATGCCTGGAGATATACCATGAAAGGCTGGAAAGGCACAAGAACAGGTTTGGATGCTATGGAGAAGAGAAAAATCTCTTGTCCTTGCCACAAAATGAACCCAAATTTCTTGACCATCCAGCTTGCAACCTTTCACTATACCACTGACCCAATGGAGTATCCCATATACCTCCCACATATATAAATATAATGCATGTATAAATTAATGTATGTAGTGAAATAATGTCCATTTAGTGTTTCTTGGGAGGACAACAGAACTGCACACTAAATAATCAGCTTATTAAAATCTTCAGTGGGAAGGAATTTAACATCGATATAAGGAAGCTGGAACTACAGATATACAGAATTACATGAAGGGAAAATTAAACTCAGAAACATTAAATCAGAATTTCAGGATTCACTAAATCTATAATTATTCTTTCCCTGTTTGTCATAATCCTCCTCATTCTAACATGTAGATATAGACAGCAAATCCTTTCAAGTGATGGAAGTTCCTTTCATAACAACCAGGTGCTACAAGTCAGAAGCACTAACAGTTGAAAGTATTTAATTACAGATTTTAAACAATTTATTTATAACTTCAAGCAAAACAGAGTCCCAAAGCAAGTTCATAATGATATCTTAACATGGACTCACCAAGCACACTTCCTACAGTACCTTCTTGCAGCCGCTTGCTTCTCTTCCTATATATGAAACAGGCGACAAGCCCAACATTTAACAGGACAAGCAGTGTCCCTGTAACTGACACTCCAATGATAACCAAGCGGGGGATGTCCCCTTTGCCAAGAAGGATGTCAGGGATGACTTGCTGGAGGTCCCCTTCACCTAAAATGCAATATGCATACCTGTGAGACGCTTGTTGGCACGCCGATGCAGGCAGCAGCCAATCAGCAGCACATTCAGCATCAGCACCGCCATTCCCACCACCGTCACCACTATGATGACAAGGCCAGAGACCCCACCTCGGCCATCCTCATCCGACTGATAATCTACATCCTGACTCGGGGAGTGGAAGGAGGGGGGGAGCTCACCTGTACGGGAGCAAGAAAAGCAAGCGGAACATGCAGTTAGTGCATTAGTGTTAGTAATGGCAGTTCAGGAGGGGTGGGGTGAAACACAGAAATAATAAGGCCAGTTTAACAAGTAAACAACTCCTGTCTTACTCATATTTTAGATACATCTTATGCCAGGAAATTAACCCCTTTCATGAATACAATACAGCAAATATGACTGCCAGACTAAGAAATTTCCTGGGCTTCAAACATCAGTAATTGATTCTGACACATTTTACCTATATTTTGCACTCTTAGACTGAAGTCTTTAAAATCATACAGCACTAATTTTTCACGAACAATATCATGACATACATTTCACAAATCATGACAGAAGGATCGAAGGAAATCTGAATGTCAAGTGACAATTTTTTCAGCATCCTATGATAGATGCAAATGTTGGTGATGTGAATACAGGAGTGTATTTTATAAAATCCTGCCACGGGAGGGTAAATGTTCAGTGACAAACCTGATTATGAAAGACATAACCCCTTCTCAAGCAGCTAATAGGTATTCAGCAAAATACAAAATTATCCACTGTTATGCAACACAAAAGTACAAAATCATCTTCACAAAGTCCAGTCCATTCTAGTTCATGCCTATTTCCCCATAATCCATTCCAACATTACCTTTTGCCTAAGTCTCCTAAGTGGTTCCTTCCACTGCAATTTCAAACCAAATGTTCTTATATATATATCATTCCACACATGCTATATGTTCTTAACCTTCCAGCATGACTTAAACTTAGTAGCTGCTGATTTAATAGGGTGGCTTTCTTCTCAAAGTGCTGTTTCTGAGATGCAAGATTTGAGCAACTCACAGCACTGTGGGCACAGTTTATCCATGAACAATTTAGTAGATGACCTGTGATGCATTTGCTTGAGAAATTAAAAATATTTGTTCTTGAGTACATATTAATATGAATCACCTGACTGTCTAGTTTTTTCCTTTCTCTTCTTATTTCCTTTCTCTGAGGCTCAAACATGTCAAATTATTCTGCTGAATGTTACATAGTGCTGTAAGAACTCAAGAGAACTCCAAAGTTAAAACGATTCTGTTAGTCACTTCCATGCGGATTGGCACATGACCACCAGATACCATAACCCTCTCACCAATGTTAGAAAAGAAAGATATGTCATTTGCATTGTTAACCAACATTTAGCAAAATGTCAGAGGTTGTAGAGTACTGTAACACTTCATCCATGCATGTCTGATGGGACAATGAATAGCGCCTGGGCATGCATATTAATGAAGCTGGACAGGAGTTGTGTTGGTGTTTCGCTCTCCCAGCTATTCTTTCATGAGAAAATATTAAATGTAGATGTAATGGCTTCCTCACTCTTCAACCCACTACACAAATAACTCACAAGTGCCATACTATTTCACAGCAGTTAATTGTACCAATTAAACTTTTTATTGAAGATATAAATTTATATATTTCTTATTTTTTGCTATAAAATTTCTTCAACTGACAATGAATGTATGACATTCTGCATATCTTGCAGGATATTTCTGACCATGAAAGTGAAAGTGTTGTCACTCTGAGTATCCAGCATAACAAATATACATGCTGGAAACAATTGTGTCTAGACAGCTCTTTCAAAGAAAGAATTAACGTTAAATTATGACATCATATGTCAGTAAAAAGAAATTACCCTGCAATAGGACTAAGAATCGAATTAAAAGATAACAATTCCCCATGAAATATTATAACTTGTCTAAATGAATCAAATTTAATGCTAAGCTCATCAACTTACACTTATGAAACCTTTCTACAATAGTCATATCTTCCCTGAAGACAGGCATGCAAATAATATTTCCAAGAAGTTCATGCACTTAAAAAGAGGTACAATACATCTGTGAACATTGTTTTAAGTTGGACTGAGACTGACAGCCTGTTTTAAAAACCCATTCTAGCCTTATATAAAAATTCACCTGTGTGTACAGCTACAAAAATAATGCAACTTGTTGGTCTTTTTAAGTAATCTGAACCATCAGTCATTAAATATAGCTGCTGGCCCACTTATTCCCTTTAATCGGTGAGTTATCCAGCCACCTTCTACATTGTGGTGAGGTTTTTTCATACTGTTACAAAACAGATTTGGTCTGCAACACATTCCAAATTTGTCAGAATTCCATATATGTTAAAAATTTTTAACCTTCAGCAAAAGCAACGAGTTTCCATTGCAAACATAGGCCAATAATGGTGACCAATTTCGTTTCATTTACTCCATAAGTAGACAATCCAAAATGTCAGAGTATCAGATTAATTTCAGCAAATGACCAGACACAGCAAAAATTAATTAATGTTAAACCAACGAAATCCACAATAACTGAACCAAAGTTACAGAACATGCACAATGTGCACACATCCTACCTGACTTGTTGGCACAGTGCAAGGAAAAACAGTTATTTATAACACCAAATCATGGATCTCATTTAAATCATCCTAGGTTTTATGTCATTTAAATATAGCTGTCACCATGCAGCATGCCATTTAACCTATATGGTCTCAAAGTATCCCACTGCAGCACTCTAAAAGTATGTTCTGAACACCAGCACATTAAAACAATTCTGTCACTTTACTCCTTGCATATGTCTGTGACTCATAAAACTTTCAGATCTGCTAATGGGCGGCTCATGGGTCACATCTACCATCACATTCCTGCTCTCAAAATATAAACATTTTTCAAAGTGTCTGCAAGCAGTCTGACACAAAGGACTGTCCTCTGAGTTCATTGCTTATGAACAAGGGGTAAAAAGGTCGTGGAATCTTTACATTCTACTGCTCTATATTCAGATGATTTATATCAGTGCTTGAGGTGGAATGAAAATAGAACCGGGATGGTTTTCTCCCCTTTTAAAGTATTGTACATTGCATTTACTGCCAAAGAAGTAATGGGATGCTTTTAAGCCATTTAGAAAAGAACCGGGATGCCATCCTGCCGCATCCCGTCCCACCTCAAGCCCTGTTTATATTTATAAAATACAAAAATGAAAATATGAATTCTCTTATGCCTAGAACATATTCAGTCTCTCATTTTTGAATTATGGCTGTTGCATTACATAATGTAGGCCAGTAACCAAGATTTCTGGGCTCATCATTTTCTGTATTTTAGTGAGATGACTTAAACACAATGAAGAAATGGCCAAGAAAAATATGCATCAGAACTATTCACTTCTTTTCTGACAGACCTGAGATCTCAAGCCAACAAGGACTGTAGTCTACTGAACGTTTTCTTGTTGTTTTCACAGCAGTTCTCACAAAGTGCTCCAACTGTGTGGATGATAAAATTAGGTACCATCTCCAATATCTGGATACCCACAATGAAGGGCCTTATATACTACCTGAAATGACAGCACCTCATGTATGCTTCCTTTTGGCCCTAATCATAGAGATGAGACACAATTTACCAAACCATCTGAATGAGCACTACTGATAGACCTTAGAACATTTTCACCAACATATTATCAGGCGTAGGGTAGTACATGTGACGAAAATGATAGGTTCAGATGATTGGAGTGATTAGCACTTGGTTACACACTATCTCTTAATTACACTTAGATAGAGGCAATACAGCACTATCACTGAGTTACACCCTTTCTAGTTCACTGTTGCACATGAACTAGGATTCTCTGTCTTCCACTAGTCGTCTCCTAGCAACAGATCTCAACACAGAAACTGTCACTTCAAATCACTACAAATATTACACATAAAATCTTCCAGTCACATTTTAAATCCTCGCAGGTCGACCTCCTGTATTCTTCTGTAATCCTGGTTCCAATTTGCTTTGTTCACGTGCTTCCGCCACTACTATTTCTCTCTCATAACTCTACTGCAACTCAGAACTCAGGACTGTGTCACACACACTCACTGTCACTTCTAGTTCCAACTCGATCTCTTCTCGTGATTCTGCTGCTACTGTTTCCCTCTCGTAACTGCTACCAACTGAACACTCACTTATATAGCCGATGGACCAATGTCGACCAAGAGTAAACACATTTCACATGACCCCTATTCACTGTTGCTGTGTGACATCACACATATCCACAAGCTAATGGACATGTAGGAAACATGTCACGTGATGGTCATATATGGTTCTGTGAAATCACACAAATGTGCTGCACAGCTACACTCCATCTGAGGACTTAGAAAAGACTGTTCCTCTGCTGTTGATCACATGTGTGTTGTGGGTGTTGTCTAGCAGCGACAGACATTTACAGATTCATTGCTTAGTAACAGGTCTATACACCACAATATATACTCTGGTCCTCTGCAGTCTGGTAGGCTGGTATGAACGTTTTGGAGGAGTACTCTGCTTATATTTTTGGGGTAGAAGTGAGCAAAGTTTTGAAACCGGCATGTCATATAGAAGTTGGTGGCAAGGAGAGAAATTATGGATGGAAGAGTATTGAAGTATTCGGCTTACTTCTGGACTAGGGGTAATCTGACAGATGTGGACTCGAAACAAAGATATATTGTTATTTTTACTTGTATGCGCTCTACACAGAAACCTGGCTTGAGCTTGAAGTTTCTGACTTTTACTCATGAGATGATGAGCTCAAATCTGGCTGGAACACTGAGTACTAGGAGGTTGTTCATAGCTTTCCCTAGTCCCTCAAGGCAAATGCCAGAAAAGTAAAACAAACTGGATCATGACCATTCCTTTCCACATCCTTTCCAGGAACTATTCACTAACCATCCTACCATTCAACATCTCATACTCTGAGCTGCTGATACCAGTGTTATAAAAACAACAAACATTCATCTGTAAACATCCAACAAAGGATGGAAATTATTGCTGTGTCTTACACAGCAAGTAGACTGAAGCCATAACATTTACAATTTGCATTTGGGACATGACTGGTTTGGATTTCGGTAGGACATTCACTATCCTGAATGATGCTGTTAATAGATTTCCTTAGTCCTGCCAGGTATGTGTCAGGATAATACCCAAAACCATAAATATCTCCTTCACATCCTTTTGACTAATTATTCACTAAAATCTAAAAGTCTGTGATGATGGTATATTAATACAACTACTGTGTTTCTGGGCATTATCTATCATCCTGTTTCTATTTAAAACACAACGTTTCAGAGACTGGATTCTGTCTCCAACTGCAGGTGGAAACTACTCAGGTTTTATTTGTGCTCCTTAATGCATACTTCTAAATGTCTGATTGTTTTTCTCATGTTACATCTACCACAATCACAAGGAATATTGTGTATACACTACTTCACCTACTGGGCATCTATAACCGGTCAAGTTTTCATCAGTGCCTCATAGAGTGTATGTTTAGCTTTCAAAATGATCCTGACATTGAATCTGTCTCCAGTGTATTTGAATTTCTTGGTGATACCCTTAATATGTGGGATGAGAGTGCCCTGACACAAGGTCTGCTTGTAAGATCAAAATTAGCCCAACATGTGTTCAAAGAAGGCCACAAAATACGTTGAAAAAAGTGAAGGTCTTGTAAATTGAACCAAACACCACATACAGGGAATATGAGGAATCAACCCACATGTTGCTGATAGATCATCTGATCAATCAACTCAGTTAGAACATCTCTCCCAACTGGAATCTCATTATCACAGCAGAGGTCAGACAACTACAAATCTGTCCAGTGTAGATTTAGTGGGAAAACTGTGTTTCTTTTTAATGTCGGTACCATACAGAGAATCTATCTCTCTAATGATAGCTACTCTGATAGTACTCTGGTGCTAAGCCTCATACATGTAGATTTTTTTTTATGTTCTTAATATTTTCCTTAACTCTTGCAGATGGTTTGTGCTGTGCTTGGCTTGTATACCTTATCTTGTGTTGGTGCAGGTGTCCAGAGTTATCAGCTCTATCAAATCAGCCCAGCTGAGTAGGTTCCACCTGAAGACGGAGACAGAATCAAAAGTCTCCAAAACGTTTTGTTCTGAATAAAAACTTGACAATGTACATAATGTATTATATTTAAGAAACCTGCTGCACTAATATATCATATATTTCACATATATTTCTATCTTAAATGCAACTTCTTATCTAGTCACCCTTTTTCCACACTACATGTTTCAGCCATATACAGCCATCATCTTCTACATTCATCAGTAGTAATCTGTCAAGACGACAGGTCCACAGTCTCTTCCAAAACAGTTCCTCCACTTGATGCGATCTAGAGCTTTCTCCTTCAAATGAAAATATCCTCTTCTGTCCCCAAGGTCATCCAGCATCTTCTTACGTCTTCTTCCTTGTCTTCTGGTCACTTCTATCCGCCCCTCTATCTTTCCTTCAATAACTTCTTTTAGAAGGCAGTTACCATGTAAGATATGACCAATCCAATTAGCCTTCCGCATCATCTTCTATCTTGTTAAAATTGTTGCACTGTATGTCAAAATCTCATATTACATGTTTATTGTTTATTGTTATTAAATAACTCCACAAATCCTGTACAGGGGCTTTAGCATCCATAGGATATAGAGCTAGTCAAACTTATACAATCTCATACAAAACATAAAAAGATACATGGTGTAACATTAAATCAAGCCATATCATAACAACGTAGATTCATACACTGTTAGAAATACAACCTTTTACTTCTTACTACTCCAAGTTCATTCGTCACAATCATTAAACATTAATCATAAAACAATATCACATGTGAACATGATATTTGATAATTAAAATAAATTGAACCTTAATTAAAATTAATTAACATTCCAATGTTAATGGCTGTCTTCCATTTCTTTAAAAGATACTTGCTTGAGTATCTTTTGTTTTGGATTTATTTGAGCGTCATTCCATTTGTGATTTGGATGATATGTGTGTTATTTGTGCAGATCATAAGGATGTTGATGTGAAGTTACTATCACTTTTGTTATCTCTGGCTGTAGGTTCTTCCAGCTGCCAGAGTAGTTGTGTTCTTAACTGGTCTGTATACTATGTAGACCGTAAATATAAATGTGCAAATATTCACTACAGGATGGAAATTGCAGTCATAAGCATGGAAATGTTATAAAACCTATAACTATTGAGAGCTACAACAGATGTATATGCTTTGTGACCATGGCAAAGAATGGCAAACACCTACTCAAAAAGCACTATATTATGATCAAATAAACTTCCAGAAAATAAGCAACAAAAACACTGACCATCCAGTGGATAGCAATTACAGCATTGTCTGTTTCATTCACAACAAAGATAAAGTACACCTTACAGATGTCAAAAATATGACAGCAGCCTGTGCACTATCAGATGCTTCAGGGATTATCACTTACAAGTTAATTTGTGAGAACAGTCCTTTGGTATGGGAGAGCCATACAATTCACATGGGAAGCCTGAAACATTTTACTTTTTTATCTTGTAACATGTTCATACCCATCTCTTACATTTAACATTATACATGTAAAAATTAAATATGTGCAGTGATGTGACCTATATTTTGTTTGCATCAAGGTATCTTTTATTGAATATTTTCATGAATGTTTTGGGGAAATTTACATTTTTAGAAAAGGAGATACAGTCTTAATTAAATGCAATTATTTTATTCGAGCTGTACATTTGTAAGGGGTGGATTTAAATTTGGTATGATTAGGGTTAGATCTTTATTGGATGGAAATTATATGTCACATTTTGGAGAAATTAAACATTTTCATAGCAGCTGAAGATAAACATACGGAACAAGATTTTAGCATTTACTTCATTCTTTAAACAAATGAGAATTATTAACTGTTCAGTCCATTTCCTAGCACACATTCACCTGGCCAAGAAACTTCCTGTTATTATGAAACCTAAAGGATTATCACCATGTTCACAAAATCTGCAGCTGGTACCTATCCATCAACAGTTCAGCTGTGCTTGTATCTTCAGACCATATGGTCCATATACAGTGAAACCTGGATTTTACATTTCTCAAAAGACCATTCAGATGGAATGTAAAATCAATTGAAAAAAATATGAATTAAATTATATTGTACTGCATTAAGAATGTAACCTAGATTACTTCCTCCACAAATTCATTACAGCAAGTTGCTGCTGCTGCTGCTGTTGCTTTGCTTTCTATTGAATCTTGTACACCTCATTCTCAATAATACTGAGATCAGATATAATGTTATCATCGACATCAAACTTCATGTGGCATTTCCTCAGTGCTGATGTCCTCCAGCACTGACAAAAATGTTGCTTAAAGTTCACTATTTGTACCATCATCTTCTACCTCCTTATAACAAAATCAACTTTCTTTCCAGATTTCAGATTTAAAGTGCATATTATGACATCAACAGGCCAATGTATGTTCAATATGAATGCATAATGCAGGAATTTGGTAAAAAGCACAAATGAATATTGCAGGAAATCTTAACATTTTCCTTGTGGAATTTTGGCAGGACCAATAAAAACATGCATCCAGCCAAGCAAACACATTGTCACATTCTGGGGATACAATGGGACAAATAACTTCACGCTGCCTTGGATCAAGCGAATTTATTCCACTCACTCTTACAGTTACACAATTTACAGTTTCCCAATTACTACCATCTGAAGTCTCACAATTACTTCTCCTGCTGGAGTCACTGCCATTCACTTGATACAACTCAACTCGTAGCTGCTGGACTTCACCTCATACTGGATACTGGTAACTGGCTCAGTACTCACTACTCCTGAATAGTGTTCGCTGCTCTTTATTTAGGCTCAGCACAGACAACATAGAGAACACATTATTGCTCGGCATACAGATATCAGGTATTGTTGTCAGGTGTTTCTACCTATGCATTGCCCAGTAACAGTCGCTGCACAGACTCGCCTGTTGTGTGACGTCACAGCCTAGTGGGGAGGGGTGTTTACCGAGCATTGCATAATGATGGGAGGAGTGGCGGTACATCACGTCACTCATGGACACGCAGAGTTCATGTGACCCCTTCTTCCTGTTGCGCCATCCACGTTACACTGCTCCCTTCCAAAGGTTGTTTGTCCCAAACAGCCCAACCGTATATCCCCAGTCCTTTTCTCTCAAGGCTGTGCTTGCTGCATCTTCTTTTGGTTCAGGTACTCCTCTTGCAGTGACTATTCTCCAGCAGTTACATCTGCTCCCTTCTTATGATTGTTCATCCCGAACAATTCCATGGTCCAGCATTCGTCGATCCATTGTATCACGTTCACTCCTCACTTTCATTCTCTCCTCATTCACTCCGGGGAGGCTGGTGTTTCTTTGTTATCAGTTCCTCCTCTGCTTGCAGTCTCTTTTCCGTTTTGGAGGGGGTCAACCCCTCCACATGGTTCAATCCTTGTTTTGTCATAAGCCGACAGAAGATCCGACTATTCGCTTTCCGATCTTCACGCTGACAATTTCGTAGATGGTCTTCTTACAAGTTCTCCCTCCTAGGTGCGATTGCTGTCCTGATCTACACATTCTGATGTTATTCTTGGTTGGCACCTTTATTCTCATTTTGCATTGCGGGCCTTTCCAGTGTCTATTTTCCTCTGTTCGTCCTTTCCAGGTTTCTTGTTCAGCATTGATCCTGGTTGAATATTTATTTACGAAATTTCCCTTGCGCCATGTCACAGCTACACGGCTAATCATATTTCTGTCGGCAGCCAATTCGTGCCGTGGCCCACACTTTCCTTGAATCCAAGATTTCCTGAAGCTGTTCCTTTTGCGCCATGCCACTGTTGCACGGCGGGAAACTTTCCTGCAGACGGCAGCCAACTTCCTCCAGGATCCACAAATTCCTCGGGTCAGTTTCTTCAGCTCCCCGCGTCGCCCTGCAGCTTGCTTCTTGCCCCTATGCCGCTTCTTCCATCCTTTGACCGGTTTCAGTACAGCGTTTTCAACAGTGACTTCTCATTGTTGGGCCACCTCAGGTTTCGTTTCCACTGAGGTCAGCTCTTTCTCTTCTAGACATGCTTCCAGCTTTTCTTGGCAGGACATCATCTCTTTTTGGGTAATCGAAATCATTTCTTCTTCGGGTTCTCTGACTGGCCTCACTGTGGCGTTTTGTACGGGTATTTCTCGATGCTCCACTACAGACTGCATCATTTCTGAATAGGGCTCAATCTTCTCTGCCTCTGCCTCCATCGCTTCTTGGCAGGCCCTTCTCTCATTTCGGCATGTCTTTAGGGAGTGAATTGCAACCTCTTCGTTAGGAATCTTCTACCGCTCCACTATATCCTCTTTTTCTCTTGGATTTGTCTCCATTGCATCTTGGTAGGCTGTCGTCTCTTCCTGCCATGCATTCATGTTGGCTTTCAACCTCGTCTCGCATGGCAGCCGTCCTTGCTTCGATGGCTCTCGTTTCTGCTCGGAAGGCTTCTCTTTCTGCAGCCATCTCTTCTCGCCAGGCTTTTAAGTCGGCGTCCATTTTCGCCAGCAGGCGTTCGATCATTTCTTCCATCTCCATCATGTGGGGGTATAATTCATTGTAACTTGTGGCGTGTTTAAGTTCGTAGACACTTCTGACACCAAATGCCACGTGTTGGGTATGCGATGTGACAAATAACCTCACTCCTGAATAGTGTTCGCTGCTCTTTATTTAGGCTCGGGATGGACAACATAGAGAACACATTGCTGCTTGACATACAGATATCAGATATTGTTGCCAGGTGTTTCTACCTATGCATTGCCTAATAATAGTCGCTGCACGGACTTGCCTGTTGTGTGATGTCACAGCCTAGTGGTGTTTACCAAGCGTTGCATAATGATGGGAGGAGTGGGGGTACATGACGTCACCCGTGGAAACGCAGAGTTCACGTGACCCCTACTTTCTGTTGCGCCATCCATGTTAAAATATGTTCAGGGAATGTAAAAGTCCAGGTCTCAATGTACTCCTAATCAGACAGTTCTACCACAATCGCTTTCTTGGCATTTATCATAAAATTGTTATATACTTTTCTATTTCTTGCTCTAAAGGAAATAACATCATGTGAAGAGCAAAACTTATGAACACCATTTCAGTACAATGGACTACAATTGTCTAGCCAGTACTCACTGGAAGTCTTGGCCCGCAGTGTGTCTGGCAGATACTTGCTGCTCCCCAACTTGTTGAATGCCATGATGCTGATAGTGTAATCTGTCGCCATGGCAAGTCCTGTGATTGTGAAGCTGGTGATATTGCTACCAATCACATCCATGTACCGGTAACCTTCCCCAAATGCGGCCGTAGGCCTGTACCGTATCCTGTATGATGGCTCCATGCCACCTGCAACAGACAACATAACAATTCTGGTCACATTCTATGAGGTAAAGAGGTACAGTTCTTCCTGCATCTAAACACCATGACAAAGAGGAGAAGAGGGAGTAATGATGGACTGACATTTGTCCTCGAATGATGGACTGACTGTGGTAGTAGATTTCAAGGTCTGACACTAAGGCTGACTATGCTATATGATTCTGAGCTAGGTGAATCTATTTCAGATCTTCACAGTCCAATCTCATTTTCAGTATTACCCTCTCTCCTTCCCAGTTACCCAAGTGTTTTAACACCAAAATTCTGTATAACTCTATTGTCACATATCAGCTGAAAGCCGGAATTTTGAAGCCTGCAGAAATGGCCTTTCCATTGGAATGGCTGCATAAACACATCCGTTGCTAGGCAGTGGCTCAGTGCACATCACGTGACCGCGGCCGCGCTTACACGCAACAATGAAACACGTCACGTCACGCCACACCGTGTCACCAAATACATCACCCGTTGTTAGGCGATGGCCCTATAAACACCTCTCCGCAACAGCAGTGATGTAACACAACAGGACACCTGTTGGAAGCAGTATATTCTGTGCATTCTATCCTGGGGCTACATCATAAGGTGCAATGGGAGGAGCCAGTGATTCTTGACATGGCAGTCAGTTGAGTGGTGAGGGGTTAGCAATCTGAAACAGGAGGTCCTGGGCCAAAGCTATAAGGCCATTGGCAGAGCAGTACAGTCTTGAGAAGATGGTTAACAAGTCCAGTTCTTGAGTTGTAGGGGTACAGGGAATAGCCCTTATCAGATGAGGCAATGTCTAGTTGAGCTGCAACATAGGTGCCATGCGGCATGGACTGGAGCCATGGAACAGGAAAGCTAAGGGATGCAAGGCATTGGGAGTGTTACCAGGTGACAATCAATGAAGGCACAGCATAGTGAGAAGACCTAGAACTTATTGTAGTGATCTGTTAAGCATGGAAATCCATGAAACTGTTATAATTACTTGTACATATGAGTTTCAAGAGTCTCGTAAACCAAGTTACCAATCTAACCCCATTTGTAGTCACTTAACATGTGACAATATTTGCCTCGCCCAGCCTACAACATAACTAATTTAATTACTGCAAAAACGCTACAAGAAGTTTACATTATTTTAATGTGTGTGAAAATTGATAATTAAAAACCATTATTAACCTACAAAATTACATTATTTACTAATTAATTTCATGATGACCAACCATTTACCAACAATGCCTAGCAGCATGCAAGAAATGGTATCATTCATACAGTCAATCACATTCCTCTTGCTTCCTCTGGAGCATGGGGCATCCGTGAAACACTTTTGTTTCACTTCAGTTTCTTAATCATTATACGGTCGGTAGGACTCCTTGGTTAATGTCTGATGTTTTAGCCATGGTCATTCACTCACATATGGAGAAACATGATAGGAATTGAAAAGATGCTGACATCTCTGTCTTGCACTTTCAAGAAAGAGAGTAATGCACTGCAACTAAACCATTGACTTGTTCATGGCTCTCATGCACTTCCTTTAATCTCTGTCATCTGTTAACCTTTAACGTCCAAAGTGCCCCAATCAGGCCAGTGATGAGTACGGTCGTCGTGGCCAAAGTACCCCTTTTGACCAGTTGGGCATTTAAATTCCGCTAGTGGAAGTGCGCGTGCACGCCACTAGTAGAAGCGCATGCACAGTCCTAAATATTTATTTTTATGGAGGAGAAGCCCTCCAGTTTTGGAGGGAAGCTGCGAATATAATGAATAAGCAGTCGCGGACAGCTGACAAAGGGTGGCCCTCCAGCTTGGGGGTTGGGCGTGGGGCTTACAACTCCTCAGCGTAAAAATGAACACAAAGCCTTGGACCTTGACGGATTCCTTGGATAAACGACCTAAGCTAATGAAAATGGATCTGAGATTTGGCACTTGGAATGTTCGCAGTCCGTATAGGGCAGGTTCGCTCAGGGCAGTGACAGAAGAAATCTTAAAATATAAGTTATATTTAGTGGGAGCACAGGAGGTCAGATGGGACTGAGGTGGCATCGCACCAGCAGGCGAATATACATTTTTCTGTGGAAAGGGGAAGGAAAATCATGAATTAGGTACAGGTTTTTTTGTACATAAGAGAATCGTATCAGCAGTTAAGAGGGTAGAGTTCGTTACTGATAGGATATCTATATAATACTATAAGGTCGCTGGTGTGGTATCATTGTTATGAATGTTCACGCCCCAACAAACGATAAAATTGATGACATAAATGACAGATTCTATGAAGAACTAGAACATGTATTTGATAAATTCCCAAAGTGCCCTATGAAAATTTTGTTAGGAGATTTGAATGCCGGAGTAGGGAGGGAAGACATTTTCAAACCAACAATTGGGAATGAGAGTTTGCATGAAATTAGCAATGAGAATGGAGTTAGAGTTGCAAACTTTGCCACATAAAAAAATCTTACTGTCAAAAGTACAATTTTCCCACATTGTAACATTCATAAATTTACGTGGACATCTCCTGATGGGAAGATACACAATCAAATAGACCATATTTTGATAGACAGGAGATGTCACTCAAGTATACTTGATGTCCGATCATTCAGGGCAGCAGCTTGTGATACTGACCACTACCTGGTGGTGGCACAGGTTAGGGAAAGACTGGCAGTGAGCAAACAAACAACACATAGAGTTTATATGGAGAGGTTCAATCTCAAGAAATTAAATGAGGTAGAAGGTAAAGAGCAGTATTGTGTTGAAATCTCAAATAGGTTCACGGCTTTGGAAAACTTGGAAGCTGAGGTGGATGTTAATAAAGTTTGGGAAAGTATTAGAGAGAATATATAAATGTGTGCCAAAGAGAGTCTAGGTTATTATGAACCGAAGAAGCATAAGCCATGGTTCGATGAAGGAAGCTCACAGTTATTAGATCAAAGAGAGCAGGGGAAATTGCAGTGGTTACAGGATCCAAGCGAGTTAAATGTGGATAATCTGAACAATATAAGACGTGAAACCAGCAGGCATTTCAGGAACAAAAAGAGGGAATATCTGAAAGACAAAATTGATGAGCTTGCAACGAACAGTGAAAACAAGAACATTAGAGACCTGTATAGAGGAATAAATGACTTTAAGAGGGGTTACCAACCTAGCAGTAACTTAGTGAAGGATGAGAACGGTGATCTGCTTGCAGATTCCCACAACATTTTGAATAGGGGGCGGAACTACTGTAGCCGTATCACTGACACCACCAGCTTTATTTGTAATCAAGATTTCTTTTTATAGTGATTAAGCCTAGAATGTAGTAATGAATATTCAAGGGTGACTTAGCCCGATTCTTGGTTTCAAGAATAGGGCCTGCTTCAGTGCTACAAAGACCAGGCAGGAAGCACCCCGCAGAGTTTCCCTGGAAATTCAGTTCGAAAGTTGACCGGTGGGATCCTTTGGTAAAGTTACACTTGACAGGTTTTGAACCCCGTAAGTCAAAAGTGGGAAGGCCAGCAACCCACGCTACTGGTATAATTTTTCAAGCTTCTGTGAAAAACGACGTTAGGACTTTAAGGTCCAAAGTCCCAAACTAAAGCTAGGTGATTGGAGCAGTGAGAATTATGGTTAACTCCCTAAATTCGAATTGTTCCAATCAGCCGAAATTAGGGCAGAGGCGGAGTTGAAGCTGTGAAGATTTCTTGCTTCAAAGCAGAATCAGTCTGCTAAAGGAGTCTCTGAACAACTCTCCAAGTGTACAGCCAAAAAAATTAGCATCATTAGCAGTTGGGTTTAAAAGTCAAAGTTAAAACAGAATTATGTTTAAGTGTGTTATGGGAACAATCTCTGAATAACTCTGCAAAATTTAATGTGAATCTTAACTTGGCTTAAAAGTTTAAGTGAAAGTGTAATTACTTCTATGTGTTGTGCTAAAAGAAGCAGTCGCTAAGTAACTAGCCAGGGATCCATTCGCAAAAGTTTGAGCGATTTCAAGTTTGTTTAAGGGATTAAGGACAAGTGCTGTTACCTGTATATCAAGAACTGCTCATTAAACAGTGTGTGGTAGTGCCTAGCTATAAACACTCTTATCTTTCCCACTGACGCGAGGACCGTATGCACCCTGAGACAGAATCTCATCGCTCTAGTGCGAATGCAGTACCCATCACCTGTAGTTTCCGGTTCATCCCCCTTTTTTTCTGAAATGTAAGCTTGTATAGTAAGCTTACTGGCGCCCAGCATTCACGTAACCCATATCCCACAAACAATTATCCACAACAATAACAAAAAAGGGAAACAGAACTGGATAAGAAGGACTCAGCAGCAACCTGCAAACTTGGAGTACCAACAGGTGAGAGGGAATGGCTAGAGGAGTAGCTGCAACCGGCAACCAAGGGGCCAAAAGGATGGTAAGAGAGGAGGTGGCACCAAACGTGTAGGCAAACGGCTACAGAGAAGGAAGGTGGCACCAATGTAAGAGCTTGACGGTTACACTACTTCTCTCAGTTACCGAACGTACATTGGGTCAGTGCTATTAGGCAGACAGAAATCCATATAGCTGAGCCGTTAATACCTGATCCTAGCCCTTTGAGGCTGAAAGTGCTATTGCAAAATTGAAACGGTATAAATCGCCAGATAGTGATCAAATTCCGGCAGAACTTATTCAAGCAGGAGGTGAAATATTACATTCTAAGATCCACCATCTAATTACTTCTATTTGGCATAAGGACAAATTGCCTGATCAGTGGAAGGAGTCTACTATTCTACCAGTTCACAAGAAGGGTGATAACACTGACTGTAGTAATTATCGGTGGATATCACTGCTATCAACTTCATACAAAATTGTATCCAATATTCTTCTCTCAAGGTTAAGTCCATACATAGAAGAAATTATTGGGGATCATCAGCGCAGGTTTCGACTTAACAGATCAACTACTGATCAGATCTTTTGCATTCGTCAGATATCGGAAAAAAGATGGGAGTATAATGAGACAGTACATCAGCTATTCATAGACTTCAAGAAAGCCTACGATTCAGTTAACAGGGAAGTATTGTACAATATTCTGATAGAGTTTGGGATACCCATGAAACTAGTTAGGTTGATTAAAATGTGTTTAAGCGAAACCTATAGTAAAGTCCGTGTAGGTAAATATTTGTCTGATAAATTTCCTACACAGAATGGTCTAAAACAAGGAGATGCTTTATCGCCACTCCTTTTCAACTTTGCCTTAGAATATGCAATTAGGAAGGTCCAGGGAAACCAGGTGGGACTGAAACTAAACGGGATACATCAGATCTACTGGGTGATAATGTAGATACCATAAAGAGAAACACACAAACTTTAATTGACGCAAGTAAAGTGTTTGGAATAGAAGTAAACACAGAGAAAACTAAGTATATGTTACTGTCTCGTCACCAAAATGCAGGGAAAGAACATGACATAAAGATAGGTAACAAATGTTTTGAAAATGTGGTACAGTTCAGATATTTAGGAACAATGATAACAGACTGAAACCTGATTCAGGAGGAAATTAAGAGGTGATTGAACTCGGGTAATGTCCAGAACATTTGTCTTCTCGTCTGTTGTCCTAAAACATAAAAATTAGAATATACAAAATTATAATTTTTCCGTGGTTCTGTATGGGTGTGAAACTTGGTCTCTGACATTAAGGGAGGAACATAGACTGAGGGCGTTTGAGAACAGGGTGTTGAGGAGAATAATTGGACCAAAGAGAGTTGAAGTCATAGGAGGTTGGAGAAAACTGCATAATGAGGAGCTTCATAAATTGTACTCTTCTCCAAGTATAATTAGATTGATCAAGTCAAGAAGGATGCGGTGGGCAGGTCATGTAGCACGAATTGGGGAGACAAGGAATGCATATAGGATATTGGTGGGAAAGCCAGAAGGAAAGAGACCACAGGGACGACCAAAGCGTAGGTGAGTGAACAATATTAGAATAGATCTTAGAGAGATAGTATTGGATGGTATGGATTGGATAGATCTGGCTCAGGATAGGGACCAGTGGAGGGCTCTTGTGAATACAGTAATGAACATTCAGGTTCCATAAAATGCTGGGAAATTCTTGAGTAGCTGCAGAATTTGCGGCTCCTCAAGAAGGGCTCAGCTCCATGAGTAAGTAAGTAAGTAAGTAAGTAAGTAAGTAAGTAAGTAATTACCACATAGACTTCGGTAAAACCCTAATAGAGGAATTAAAATGATACCTAAGTGAACAACAACAAAAAAGAGTATACATATGAGTTATGATCAAACTCATCCACTAGCAAGTACTTTTATTGCATATTCTGTAGATTAATGTCTTGAAATATATAGCAAAAATTCGATGTACATACCTTCTTTGTTGTTATCTGCTTGATGTATATATAGGCTGAAATTAAACTACAGTATTCGATTTCACTATGAATGCACAGAAGACAGATCACACTCTGTATCTCAGCCACCATGCAACTGTCTCTTCACGACCCTAGAAAGGGCAATAATCTCTTGCAGCTATAACTGAAGGTCTTAGCACTGAAGAAGGGACCCCTCTAGCTTTTTCTTGAATAGCCATTCTTTCATTCTTCTGTCCTTTGGTCAAAAGATTCGAAAATCTGAAGAGTTTAACAAAGATGTAAGGTTTTCCAGCAGAGAACCAAATGATTTTATTGCTTTCATCTGTTTTCTGAGACCAGGGACTGCTAAAATTTGTCAAGCGTTACAAGCAGAAATGAATTCATAAAGCAGAACAACTCTGTGAAGAACTGAGAAACTATTTTTACAGTACGCATCAAAATTAAAGGAAAAAAACTGAAAACAAGAGTATAACCCTTTGTATAAAAATTTTCAAATTTTCTGTTATTATATGCAACACTATGTTCTTTGCTGATACAAACAAAGTTAATTCCACCCATTTATCATATAAATTGTGTCAGATACAGCATTTTTAAACAAAATGCTTAAAAGTGTTTAAGCGCCCTAACAGGAATGGACATTTTAACGCAGAGAAGCAACGGGCATTTAAACACACACCAGCAGCAGACATTTAAATAAACTCCGGCCAGCTCAAGCTTACCACCATTTCAAAAGTCCGACATTTAAAGGTTAATTGACTCTACCAAATCAACAATACATCCAGATGATACCAACTGAGACACAGCAGTGAGTGATCTTAAATTGAGCTCTTATCTCCCAAGAGTCAAGCATACCTGTTCACTGAACACTTCCAAACATTGTAATATGGTTCTAATATGGTTTTGTACTCACCATCAAATCCTGGAACCCAACCAACCAGCACCGAATCATGTGTGACATTGAGGACCGTCATAGATGTGGGAGGGTCTGGTGCAGAAGTTACATCCAGTTTCACAGTAGCAGTGGCAAACCCCATCTCATTCCTCACCACACATTCATAGCCTCCATAGTCCGATGGCCGCACATGTTTAACTAACAACACTGACTCATATTTCACAATGTCCACCTGAAACATTATATTCAGTTGTTGTTATTGTACTAAGAGGGATGCATTATTATGCTTCTTCATTATTTATTTATTTGCAAAGTTCGAGATTCTCACAGCATTGACTATGAAGCTTACTGTCTTCATTTATTTATTTAGTCATAGTCAGTTCCGTTAAAATTCTGGGTTCCATGAATCGAATTTTAAAAGCACCATTAATACCAAGATATGAAACAACCAAAATTTTTAAGTACTTAATTACCAAAGGTACCATACTACAGCAAATCACATAACATACGAAAGCATGACAGGAGAAAATCAGCTGAAATTTGTTCATGGAAACAGAGCAGGTAACAATCCTTTTCATAATAAAAATATGAATGACTAATGATTAACATATATTTCATAAACAGTAGATAACATTCATCACTATAGAAGAAACTGGAAACAACAAGCTGAAAAAAATTAGCTCTATCAGAATTTTTTCCATCCCCCCAAAATAAAAATTATCAACCCAGAAGATGATACTCAAACAGACCTCCAAAAAGATGGAAGGTTCTGTATTTTGAAAAATTACAGTATAAGTTACATTTTCGGAGAAAGAAACCCAGTAGCTCATATATAAATTAGATGGCAGTGACAACCATGCAATGTTATAATATACACTATGCCTGTTACAATTCTTGCAGTGATGGCAATTTTAGACCTATGTCACTTTTAACATCTTTCTCAAAAATATTTGAAACTATAATATATACAAGAACTTTAGAACATCTTAATAAGTATAATATCCTAAGTACTGAACAATATGGATTTAGGAAAGGATTAAAAACAGATAATGCAATTTACAAATTGATTACAGAGATTTTAAATTCTACGAACAACAAACAGTTAGTGGTAGGTGCTTTTTGTGATCTGGAAAAAGGCTTTGACTGTGTAGATCATGATATCTTGCTGTCCAAACTTAAATTTTATGGTATTACTGGGAAAGATCATGCACTTTATGAATCTTATTTAAGTAACAGATATATTAGAACAGTAATACATAAAAGTGATGTGAATACAGTATCCTCAGATTGGCTTAGTGTTAGACAGGGAGTGCCACAAGGGTCTGTATTAGGACCTTTGTTGTTTCTCTTATATATAAATGACTTGCCTATAATATTAAATAAATTTTCTACACCTATAGTTTTTGCTGATGATACCAGCATCTCATTTTCAAATTCTAATATAAATGATCTTAGCAGGAAGTTCTTATATCAACTGAAATCTTAAATGGATGGTTTAGAGCTAATAAATTATCTTTAAATTTTAATAAGACACATTCTATTCAATTTAAAACTAAGACAATAACGTCAGATACTTTTACAATAAATCATAATAATTAGTTTATCAACAGTACCCTCAGTACTAAATTATTTGGTATTATAGTTGATACTGCATTAACATGGAAGACTCACACTGATTTACTTGTAAATAAATTAAGTAATAAACATAATCAGAAATATGAAATATTATATGTCTACTTCAGGTTTAAAGGTGATCTATTATTCCTTTTTTCGCTCCCTAATGAGCTATGCTATCATCTTTTGGGGAAACTCATCTCACAGTTCTGCTATTTTTCTTCTCCAGAAGAGGCTATGAGAGCGATGTTGGGATATGACAATAGAGTTTCATGTAGAAACATATTTAAAGAGTTAAATATTTTATCATTTGCATTACAATATATATTTTCATTGTTAGTATTTGTATTGCAAAATAAAGTTCTTTTTCCATCAAACATTGATTCTCATACTATTGATACTCAACAAAGACAAGATTTGTATTTACCTCATGCTAATTTAACTATTAATCAAAAAGGAGTTTATTATGCAGGTATAAAAATATTCAATAAAATGCCCATAGAGATCAAGAACACATCCAATAATTTTAAAAAGTTTAAGGTTGTATTAAGGCATTTCTTGAATACTCATGCATTTTATACTGTTGATGAATATCTAAATAGATAATTTTTATTATTGTTGTATTCAGTGTACTGTCTAGTTGTATAATATTTATGTATGTATTCCATGCTCTATGTTATTTTATGACATGTTCTATATCCATCTTTGGATCTCTTGAACTTGCAATAAATACAAATAAAAATGCAAGCAAGAAGAAAATTTATGGAACTTCATCTGGAATTTTCAGCTTCACATGTTATCTTGACAGCAATTATTATGATGATTTATTTTTTTCTGGAATTAAATTTATATAATGACAAATACATATAATATTGATTCAACTGTATTTAATTTATTATATTTGTATCACTATTCCAGTTCTGTTATTCTTAGTAGTGGCTTTCCACCAGAAGGAAACTGATTCTGATATCCTAAATCATGTTGAACCTCTGTAAAATATGTACAGGGAACCCAGCACATAGTGAATACATTTCTGTTGAGCATATCCTGTCCCACTTGCATGACTGTCAGAATGTACCTGGTGAGAGTCAATGTAATATTTCTCAGTGGTGTTAACAGGTATAGTGGCTCCCTCTCTAGACCACGTAAAGCGTAACTTAGGTGCACCAGATGCTCGACAGACAAGGCGACCTGTATCACCAGTATTACTTGCAGCCTTGGAAATCTGAGGAGATGTATCCATCTCAGGCTTGTCTGAAAAAACATATTCAGTGTCAGTCACAAAATTTCCTGTTACTAACAACAGCAATGATGTATCTAAGAGAGAGAATGCAACAGAGCAACTGGACAAATTATATAATGGGGAGGTTTAAAATTATACCCTTTGCATAATACCGTTGAGGTAATCAAGATGATAGAAGATAAAACATTCTCAGATAAGAGAAGATATACACACTAAACTTCTGTTGAAAAATTTCAAAATAAAACTTGGGAGTTCTGGGTATAAGTGGAAGTATAATATGCAAATGAATTGTACAGGAATAGGCTGTAAATATGTGAATCAAACTCAACAAGCACAGAACAAAAAGAGGTCTTTTGTGAAGTTAACTACTCATAACAGGGAATTCTGTGGCCAGTTGATAACTACTAACTGTTCAAGGAAGTTCTTTCATCACAGAGTTAATTTTGCTGTACGAAAGCTCAAGTGGTTACTTACTGGCTTCTCACTGCAAAGCCATGGAATGAATTCCCAGGCAGTGTAGATGAGACTTGTGGTGAACAAAGTATATCAGACAGGTTTAGTTAAGAATGCCTGAATTTTCTCTTGCAAATCATTTCATCGATACTCTACACATTTACCACCATCCTCATCATCACAAGCTGGTGAAATAGGCTTCAATCCACTATCATTTTTATAGCAAGTTATGGCAGTAATATAATGCATTCAGGACCTTCAGATAACATACAAAATTATAAGCCTAAATCTGGCTTTCCCTGCGAGACTAGAAAGAAAAAGAAAAAGGAAAGGTCTGTCCCTATGTTTAAGGGATAAATTGCGAAGCTGTGGGGGGAATGGAAGTAAAGAGGTGCGCAGGCATCTTCATGATCCAACTGCTTTGCACCCATTTCCCTTGGGATAAGAGGATGAATTAGCTTCACAGCAGCCAGTATGGAAGTGTTCACAAAGAGAATAACGTATGCCCCTGTAAGGAGTTAAACCTATTACCTTCACCCATTGCTTCCCTGATCAAGGTATCCCTCCTCACTCTACTAATGTCTGGTGAGCAACTATAGAATGGTATTTTACATTCCACTGAACACAAAATATTAATGAATCTTCTCAAACCATGCTGAAGTGTCCTCCATTGTTATGAACATAAATCTGATTGTACAAATCTTTTTGATCAAGTTCTGAGAAAAAAATTCAAGAGCTTCTGCAACAGTATTACTGATGGTATTTTCAATATTTACTTTCAGCTATTATTTGTTTCTAGGAATGTTTTAGTATACAACCTCTTTCAGAAAGCCTCACAAAAATTTTAATGAAATAAAAATTCTTATATTATAAGAAACACTCTTGCTTGCTCAGAAGATAGATGTCTGGTGCAAGATATCTGTTGATTTTCTTTGTGTCTTGCTTACATATCACTTGACAGCCATATTGGATGAGAGGAAACTTTTTATTATAATACAAAACAAAAACAAATTAATATAGATCACTATTACCAACTTGAACATTTTTAAGTGGTTACTATAGGATTCTGACAATGGTGTATAACACACTGATATGTTGGGATTTTGGACTTTATCCATCGTCCTGGTTTTTAAGATAACAAATAAAAACACGACGTTTCGGAAACTGGATCTGTTTCCGTCCTCAGGTGAAGGAAAACACCTATTCAGTTGGGTCTGTTTCCTAGAGCACCATGATATTGGGCCCCCTGACAAAATAATTACGTATCCCGTTACACTCTTCCTATCCTTTATCCCCTGCATAATCAGCATCACTAAATGTTTCCAGTTTCACAGTTTCGGAGTCAGGTGAGGTATATTTTATTCCTGAATCTCGTGTACCTTTCACATAAATAAGGGTCCTTTTCACATTCTGAACAGCTATTTTGTCAGGATTTTCCGAAAGTTCGACTTTCCTCATTTACAGCAAATGCCATATCGGGTCTGGTTTTAGAAGTCATATATAGCAGGCTTCCTACAGCTTCTCTGTAAGGAAATCTTATGTCATTTTCTCCTTCGTCATTTGTTGGTGGGGTCGTGGCCATGGGTGTTTTCATTTCTCAACTTTCTTGC
>NW_019724584.1:623312-671903 GCF_002891405.2 Cryptotermes secundus | reverse complement strand
TAAGAGAATTCATGTCAACAACTGGGCTAAAGGTATCCTTGAAATCTATTTCCCCTTCCTTTTGTTGCCATCCTCTCACAATCAGTCTGGCTTTGTGTCTTCCATCATCCTTTATTTTGAAAACCCATTCACTGGTCAGAATTTTCTTGACCATTCCTTTCTCTCTGTTTACGTATATCCAAGTTTTGTTTTGGTAGAGCGAATCCTTTTCCTCTTTAATGGCTTTCTTCCACTTCTCGCTGTCTTCGCTCTCCATGCACTCGCCATATGTATAGGTGAGCATACGCTCCTTTTGACTCTCTGTGTGATAGTCTCGGTACATTTGAATGTTTCTTCTTGGTCTCAATGCATATCCATGTTTGTTTTGTCCATTGTTTTTCCTTCCATTATCCTTGTGGTCAGCATTTTCATTTTCTTCATTCTCTTCAGTATCTGTTGGTTCTTCTTCATTGTTGTCAGCTTCGGGTTCTTGCTGCATTTAGCTATCTTGCTGATCTGGAGTATTTGGCTTGTCTTCTGGATCCGTCACTCTTTCCACTTCCTTTTGTTTATTTGTTGTCACAGGTTTACTTGTGAATGTCACATCTCTGGAGACATAGGTCCTTTCAGTATTTGGATCCCATATTCTGTAGCCATTTGTGTTGTATCCAACGAATATTCCTTTCTTGCTACGACTGTCCGAGAATTTTAGTGTACACTTCTGAACCAAAAATCTTCAATCCAGCCAGATCTGGTCTTTTACCACACCAATTTTCCACTGGCATTCCATTCATTGTCACTGTTGGACTTCTGTTTAGCAGGTATGCAGAAGTGAGTACAGCTTCACCCCACATTCTCTTACTTAAACCTGAGTCAAAAATCAATGCTCTTGCCTTTTCCACAATGGTACGGTTCATCCTTTCAGCAGTGCTGTTTAGCTGTGGCGAATATGATGTAGTAAATTCCATTGCAATCCCCTTGTTCTTACACCATTCTCTCAAGGCGTTGTTCTTATATTCCCCTCCATTGTCGCATCTTATTCTTCTCACTCCTGTATTGAAGTGACACTCAGCTTCATTTACATATTCCTTCAAAAAGGTATACACTTCACTCTTATTTTCTAACAGGTATATCTTACAAAAATGCGTATAATCCTCCACACACGTAAGGAAATATTTCTTATCATCATAAGTGGTGGGATCAACTGGTCCACACATGTCACTATGAATTATCTCTAACGGCTTTCCAAGCCCTACTTCTTTCTGTATCAAATGGGAGTCTCACTTGTTTGGCCTGCATACAAACTGAACACTCATCATCAGTAATCTGTCAGACGACAGATCCACAGTCTCTTCCAAAACAGTCCCTCCACTTAATGCAATCTCCATGCAAAACTGGGCCCATAACCTGTTGATTTTCTTTGTGTCATGCTTACATATCACTTAACAGTCATATTGGATGAGAAGAAACTTTTTATTATAATACAAAATAAAAACAAAAACAAATGAATATAGGTCACTATTACCAACTTCAACATTTTTACATTACTAGATTCTCAACAATATCATCACTCACATTTGTATGGATATTTTTTCTGCAAACATTAATAATAATTACATGAATACATGATTGGGGTATTCTGCTCCTTGCTGAAGCTTCATGCAAAGACTGCTGGATTCAACCAGACAGTGTTATATGATACAGTCAAATCTCCAGTAACAATAGTTTGACCTTAGTGATGGGTTTTTCTTACATAGCAAGCATACCAAAACAACGAAGAATCATGCAACTTAAAGTGAATATTAAACATGTTACCAGCAGCATTACAGTCAAAAGCCACACCTGTTTCTCAGATCATGGTCACAAGGGGTGACACATATATTCTGAGCCGTGGAAGGTACTTGCAGCATGTTCTGTGAACACCCACTTACATTACATTTTTAGAGAAATTTGAGGTACAGTATTTTCTACATAATAACCTATAAGCCAAATAGGTAGGGTAATCAAAAACTGTAAGTTGTATTTATGGATATTATTTCAGAGTGCATTTTAGATTTAACTGATATAATGCCATGAATTAAAGCAGTGTTTTCTGTTATGTATGGTTATGAATTGATCACTTGGTATATGCATCTGATAACAGAAGTATCAGCAACTCAATAAAAGTAAATCAAACTTGATAGTCTGCTTTCATGCAGTCTTTGTCCAAGCTTCAAGAAATGGAAACATAATGGGAAGAACATGTCAATTTGCTCACCTACATGTTTCACTTCTAAATTTCTGAAGTATTTGTTCACAGTAGTTGTCAACCAAAGCCCACAACATAGGTTGCTGACAGAATTTCACATTGGCTAACATTGGCCTTGTAACCGTACAATGCAAAGGACCACACTGTTTTGTTTACTTGTGTCAGTACTTGTCACTACATACAAGCAAATGTAATACCCCACACCCCACTCAAACCAGAGGAACCTGAACCCAATTGGCACAAAGGGAAGTCAGCCCTCCCTCCTACTCGACCACGCTATGTAATTTGGAAATAGAAAGAGAGAAGCCAAGTTGACACAAAAAGAGGAAGGTATTTTGGGACGAGCTAGAAATTTCTAAAGAAGCAACAGCTTGAAAGTTTGCTTACGCAACTCCAAGAAGGTAAAGTTTATGACGGGTCACAATCCCCGGACTTAAACCAAACCAGCCCGACACTCTTCTTACTTTTATAAAGAGTCCTATGCTCTAATAAAAGAGAAATCTGTCCAAAAAGACGCTGGAGAGAACCTTTTGTCACTGAGAGAGATGGCCCTCTGACTGGTCATAACTCTCCGACTGTTAAACACTTCTTTTATAAAGGAGCTGCGAACTGTTTCAATAGTCGAGAAACGGACCACTTTTCAACACCCAATTGGTCACGGAAGTCAGATGTTTTAGGAATCCAAATATTACCCGCTATCTTGTAGTGAAGACCCTCGGAATACTCTTTAGCGAATTTCCCTTCATTCAAGTTCTAAATATCATACAATAACCTTTTTCTCTGGGGCATAACAAATGCGACAATTTTGGCCTCAAATTCGTCACAGACCTACCCTTCGAACACCATGAGATTGAACCCCCTCGATCCACCCCGTGTCAGAAAGATCATGAAAGCGCGAGAACCTAACTTTCACCATGAAACAGCTGACCATTGGAGGAATGATAAACTTGATCAAACCCCTCCCCCATTTTGTCTAAATCTAGCCAACCCGGGGATTTGGAGGATGGCAACGAGGCGTTCCAAAATTTTCACAGGACCTCTGAATCTTCAAAAACGGAGAGTTTGTTCTATTTTTGGAGAAGTCTCGCAACAACGGTTAAACTCGCCGGATGCAGAGCTAGCCCTCTTGATCAACTGTTAAGTGAAATTAATGTCAGAGTATTCGAAAGTTAAATCAGGAAAATTAATAATGAAAAAAGAAACGCGAGTGAGTGTGAACTGGTGACCCTATCAGACCCCACACATGCAGTGGTAGCGGTAACCTATACAAGTCCCCAAGTGCTCCATAATAGTGCTAATGGTGCATTGTTACGAGGCTTGCAGGAGCGTGTAACCAAGTAACAACAACCCGTTCATTTCGTAGAATCCGAGCTCTCCCTACCAAGAGTAGTAAAGTAACAATCTGAGTTGTATCTCAGTGACTCCCAGATTATAAAAACAATAAAGGAAGTGCTGCCAAGTGTTTGTGTTTCCAGTGTGTTCTTTTCTCCTCGTCGGAGTAAGGCCCGAGAACGACCTGAGCCAGAGTCTCACTCCCCCACGACTAGCCCGATTACCATCAGCTCCCCATCTCGTCCACCTCTTCTCTGTATCCATAGTTGCTGGCGCCCATTGACAATCCAGGTGAAGTCCCGGACCTGATGCCCCTTTTCCATAGTGAAGAGAAGTGGTGGAGCCAGAGAAGCGGTGGAGCTAGGTAAGCCCGACCTAGCTGCAAGCCCAACGACCACCGACGGCAGTGGCGAGAATGGCAAGAGAAAGGAAGGACGGTAAAAAAGTAGCGACCAACCTGTGGGGCTTGAAGCCTCACTGAGTGGGACGGTAAAAACCTAACAATAACCTTAATTGTACATGAGGCTTAGATAAAACTTTATTAACATACATATATTTAGGATGGACATAAAATATGAAGTTCATTCATACCTACAAAATTTACATAAAACATTTTTCAGTATGGTGTATATATAGTGAAGTGGAATGTATGACCCTCTGCAGTGTTTATCTGTACTACTAATGAGGTCTACATGTGTCCAATTTGTATCTATAATAAATGAATATGTGTACAAAGTTGCAAAATGGCTCTGTACTTACATTTCACCACTAGATACACTGGTCTGGTTGTTTCGCTGCCGATCCCATTGTTGACCACACAGTAGAAATTTCCATTGTCTTCTCTGGTTGGGGTCTGGACAACAAGATAGGAAGTGCCATTACGATATGTGCGTTCGGTACGCTGTTCCATGTCACTATCACTGAAGCCCTCCCGGCGCCAGCTGATGTGGCTCTCACTCAAAGGGTTGCCTTCTGCCACACAGTGCAGATGTGCATTCTCCCCTGGATTCACCATCACAAACTCTGGTGCATCCCTTATGACTGCAGCATCTGAACAGATAAACAATATACAGGTTATTGTTTAGACTACACAACAGTGAAATACAAGACACAATGAGAGAAACACAGAGTGTTTTTTAATGTTTAACACTTCAAAATTGTGTAAGTTCTTTGTTGCCGAATGAAAACTTTTAAACGATCATTCAACACACTTGGCAAATTTGTTTATTGAAACTGGCAATGCTCAACTGAAGAACAATATCTTATTTCATACAACTGATTAGAAGGTGCTTGTTATCAAAATAAAATGGTGAAACAGTTTGACAGTATAGAAAGCGTGTGATAAATATGTGAAGAGATATAAATACAGCAAGTATGTTCACACAGAAGTTGTTGGAGTAGCATAGGAGGCAATAACAAAATGTCCCAGAAAAGTGCGCTGTTTAGCACAACGGACTGGAGGATCAATCATCGCTGTACAGAGAATCTCTCATGATGATTTTTCATTCTTTCCATACAAAATTCAGCCTTGTCAGCCATTGCTGGAAGATGCAATAGTGAGATGGTAAGTTTTTTTAGGGAGTACGAAGTGATACTTGAGGACAATTCAAGTGTCTTGGTTTTCATTTGGTTCTCTGATGGACATTTCCACTTCAATGGTTATATTCACAAATAAAATGTCTGATTTTGGGCCTCAGAGAATCCAAGGTTTACCACTGCCAAGCTACTGCAGCCAGGGAAAATTACAGTATGGTGTGCATTATTAAGAATTCGCATATTCAGTTCCATGTTCATCAATGTTATAGCAACTTCTGATGTTTACCTCTGTCTGCTGAGAGACAAATTTGTCCCTTTCTTGATGGGATATGACATTCCAATGAATTCAATTTTGTTTCAACAGGACAGTGTCAGACCTCAAACTGGAAACATAGCACTTTGCATTCATCATAATATTTTCAAACTGAGAGTCCTGAATGCCTTGACTTGTCACCCATTTTATATTGTGGATGAATTTTTTGTATATACTAGTCAGTAAGATTAACTGTATTCTGGTTTCTATTCTTATGTCTTCACTTAGTTCTTTGTACTACTTATTTATCTAACATGACTTTTCCACATCCTAAAGTGTTGGATTTTATGGAAATAATAGATGTGTAATGAAAATGAAAAAAGAGCTTGTACTGATGCCTGAAACCTTTGAGAGTTCTATAATAAAATCTCTTGGTTCTGCGTTGTTTTTGTAAACCGGGGGAGTTTTTGTTGTATATATAGCTGATATGTTCTTTTTTTTTTATTGTTTTATATTATGAATGCCTTGACTTGTCACCCATTTTATACTGTGGATGAATATTTTGTATATACTAGTTGGTAAGATTAATTGTATTCTGGTTCTATTCTTATGTCTTGACTTAGTCCTTTGTACTACTTATTTATCTAATATGACATTTCCACATCCTAAAGTATTGGATTTTATGGAAATTATAGATGAGCAATGAAAATGAAAAAAGAGCTTGTGTAACCTTTGAGAGTTCTATACCGGGGGGAGGGGGGGGGTTGTATATATAGCTGATATGTTCTCTTTTTATTTTGTTTTATATTATGAATGTCTTGACTTGTTCCTGTGGGAATGGAATGTTTGTTTTTTATCTGTGACTCATTCTATATCCAATGGTTGTTTCCCAGCCTCTATCTGGATCTATTTTTGAATTTGAAATAAATTGAATTGAATACTGGTATCCTGCACTATTTGAGGAAGAATTTTCATGGCCATCAACCTCACCAGACTTATAACCTTACAATTATTTTCTGTGTGGGGGTACTTTAAGGAGGGAATAGGGTGTTCCAGAAAAATCCCCACATTATTCTGAAACTAAAAACTGCAATCCAATCAGACACTGAACCTATTACTATAGAAACTCTGACCAAGGTTCAGAACAATTTTATTCTTCATTTCCTTAAAGTTTATATTCTTCTTTGACATCACAAGGAATATGCTTTAATGCAATTAACAAATTTCCTAAGTATGTAGAACAATCTGTGAACGTTTCATAAAATTACATTCAATACCAAAGAAGTTATACTAATTTTAAAGTTTTAGATAATAAGAGAACAGCCTGAATAAGAAAGTGTAAGTTATTTAACTCATTATAAAGCAATGTTAATTTTGTTTATTTTGCTGTTTTAACACTCATTAACTCAGTATTTAAATGCTTCATTGGTTATCAAAACAAACAAAACAATTATTTTTGTAATGTCCCTAACCCAATTATATGTGCAATGGAAATTGAGTTTTTAAATATCTTCTTCTTCTTTTCTTCTTTATGTATTGGGTTCTTTGGTCTATTCAAATTCGGAATTAATTTCTGAAAGTATGACTCTTTTACACACTTGATAGGAGGGAGGATAAGCCCATCACAAGGCCTGTACCTATACAGGATAATACAAACACCAAAGAAATATACACATACGTCCATGCCAAGAGTCGGATTTGAACCCAAAATCCCACTGTTTGAGTGGTTGAAGATATTACATGCCTCAGACCATGGGCTACCGAGATCAGCAATTTTTAAATATGATCATTTAAATGAGATACTCAGAACTTACTGGAAGAAAAGTGAACAGAATGAAATTATGGCTAGGAAGTCTGGATGGAAGTGGATCTAAACAGAAACTGAGACAATACTGGAAGGGAGTATTCATACCATAGTGAAAGTAATAACATGGGATCAGGACATACCAGATATGTGAACAGCAATATGAAACGCCACTACACTGTTGGGCAGCCTAAGTGTAAGTATTATTTTTTTTATTTTATTGCTAGTGGGGTGGGACTAAGTTCCTTGTACTGCAGCCACTTCTGGCCTATTGTACCAGCCCCAGATGATAGGTGAGGGTGATTGTGGAGCAATTGGTGGAATGAAGATTGGCAGGGGAAACCAAAGTACTCGGACAAAACCTGCCCCAGCGCCACTTTGTCCACCACAAATCCCTCTTGCCCTAAGTGTAAGTACGTTCAAAGTAATCATTTTGATGGGAGCAGAAAACAAAGCTTGATTATGTTGTAAGATTTGAGGTTCTCACGGCGGTGACTATGAAGAAAGCTGTCTTCCGGGATGTGGCACCGTTTAGAAATTGTGTTAACCGACGTTTCGGAGGAATGTATCGCCTCCACCTTCAGGGTAGAAGACAGGAAAAAATCCACAAGCGAATCAGCAGAGCAGGTGCAACAGACTGAGTCCAGTCGAGAAAACACAGCTGTATAAGAGAAGGAGAGGAGTGTGGCTACAGCAGAGCGCTGTCCCGGCACAACATCAAAGCTGTGGGCCTGCCTCCAAAGAAATTACCTAGTTTCCTCCGGCCGGTCAAAGATAGCCTGGGACTAAGGACACTGGGTGTATACAGTATCCCATACGAGTGCGGCAAGGTCTATATTGGGCAGACAGGCCATTCTGTGGACACAAAGTTGAAGGAGCATCAGTGGCACATGTGTCTCAAACATCCAGACAAGTCAGCTGTGGCTGAACACAGCATCGATTTGGGACACCGCATTCAGCTTCAGAATACCTCCAGCCTCACTACCAAGACCCATTACATGGATCACATTATTAGGGAGGCCACTGAGATTGAACTCCATCCCGACAATATGAACAGAGGTGGGGTTTTGTCTCAGCAAGTCATGGAAGCCTCTCATCTTTTCCCTCAAGTAACCTCCGAAATATGGCAAATCCTATAGGCCACTCAGGTCCATCACAGCCCCCAAGCTACAGGGTTAATGCCCTCCATTTAACCTTCCCTTCTCTCCCCCTGACACATACTCTATAACTGCTCTAGCCTGCTACCTTCTGACCATTCCACCAGACCCTTCCCCTCCCCCATTCTACTTTCTTCCCTATGTAGCTCCACTCACTTCCCTCTTTCTCTTATACAGCTGTGTTTACTCGACTGGACTCAGTCTGTTGCACCTGCTCTGCTGGTTCGCTCGTGGATTTCTTCATCTTCTACCTTGAAAATGGAGGTGATATGTTCCTCCAAAACATCGGTTAACACAATTTCTACATGGTGCCACATCCCAGAAGATGGCTTTCTTCTTGATTATGTTGCTTTTAATTTAAAGGGGTAATGTTAAACTAGGAGGCATGCGGTAGCGTAGTTGGTTGAGGCATTATGCTACAAGCTGGAAGGTAGCAGGATCGAATCCCAATGAGGTGGATTTTTCAATTTACCTAATCCTTCCAGCCACACTATGGCCCCTGGGGTCAACTCAGGCTCTAACAGAAATGAGTACCAGAAATATTCTTGGGGGTAAAAGACGGCCAGCATGTAAGGCTGACAAACATACCGCCATCTATGAGCCATTTGTCTAGAAAATGTGGGAATCTCAACGTCTCACAACCCTATGGGCCTCCACAGTCTGTTACAGGAATACCTTTACTTTATGTTACTTACTTTAATTTTAAATTAGTGTGAGAAGTTAAAATGTAAACTCATAAATACAGTGTAGGATTTGAAGTTCTCACAGTAGTGGAGATAGAATTCTTCATAAATACTGACTCACTCCCAATACAGTGTTAAATCCTTGGTACTAGGGCCAGTAACATTTAAAGGAAATGCACTTACACTGCACGGTGAGGTTGAACTTGACAGAAGTGGAGCCTTCACTGTTTACTGCTTCACACATGTACACACCCGAGTCCTCCTTTCGCAGTTTTGTGATGTTCAGGACTGGACCATCAACCAACACTCGTAAGTCCTGTCCAGCATCTATTCCATCCTTGGTCCATGTGTACACAATATTACTAGGGTTCCCTGTAGCCTGAAGAGACAGAACCATTGGCTGCCCCTCAATGCCAGTCTGTTGTTCCGTTGGAACATCAGAAAATATTGGCTTGTCTGAAACCAGCAACCAAGACACTGAGGTACTACAGATGATGGAAAAAGAAACCTTGGAACCGTTATTATAATAGAGGCATAAATATTTATGAATTGTTTGCAAACAGAGAATGGATAAAACAAACTAAATGTCAAGGAAGGTGATGGAGGACGAGAAGCTCCACCAGAAAACCAATACATTATTGATTTGGGGAATTCTGCAGAAGTTTAATCCATATGTGCTTCTAATTATGATGAAAACAGTATAGAATTTGTATTACTGCTTTAACCCATTCAGATCCATAAATATAAATATATGCTCTCTTATTACTGGCTGCAACCATAAGCATACTTTTATGTAAACATAAAGGACTGCTTGAAATGATTTTGCTACCACCTGTGAGATATTTTACAATACTATACTGTTCAGTAAATTGTGTATGTTGCTGGTGACATCTAAAGACCAGTGTGGGGCTCTTAATGTAGTTTTGTCATTACTCCGATGACAACCCACTTCTTCGGAACAGTTTGTTGGTCCTGAAAAGGACCGTGGTTGATGAGATGCTTGACTGGTGAGGTACCGCAGCGCGCGCCGGTAGGGAGAGAGGTTAGTTACGGTGAATGGCTGGTGAAAGGCTAGTCGTTGAGCGCGGTCGCTGGAGCGGAGAGGCGGTAGCTACGCCAGTTGCCCAGTGTGTCAGGTATGACTACCGGTGAGTCCGTGTGGCCTAGTTGCCCACTGAGTCGGGTGCGACCGGCAGACAGCCGTGGCAGTCATGCCTGGCGCAGCGAAGCGCTGATGCCTCCGTAGACCGAGCGCTGGCGACGAAGCCTGCTGGCTGATATTGCTTGGTGTGGCTAGCTCGTAGACTGATGATGAACTGAATGCTTGGCGTTGGAGCTGCCCCTTTTTATACACTGCTTGGTGGGGCGGAGTGAAACTTGAAAGTGAGGAGGAAGAATTGATTGGCTAGCGTGCGTAATGGTGTAGCTGCGGGCTAGCAGGAGGCGCTGTATAAATGCAAACGTTTGAAGCAATCTGATTGGTTAGCGTGCGTGATGGTGAAAAGTAATGTGAAGAGTGCACGTTGCAGAAAATGCGTGATAATGTGGGATGTTCCCACACCAGAGACAGCACTCTTTTGTAATACACAGACAAAGAGTATTGTTAATAATAATCATCATTTTTCATAGGGCAGTTCTCTAGGACAAGCTGATGAAACATGAGAAGGATGCAGATAAGTCAGTAGTTACAGCATATATACACCACTAATTGGGAAACATGTCAAACACATCTTTTCAGTGAATCATTATGGTGGAATGTGTTTGGTATGATCACCTGCAGTTACTGAAGAAATTGAAATTAAACAGAAGATTATTTAACTCAGCTTAGAAGCATTTCTTCTGTTCTGTATTGCAGTATCCTCCGGGCATGCAAAGGCTCAAGTTTAAATGCATATTGTAACATCACACTACAAACAATGACGCTGAACCGCACCTAATGTTATAATGAAAAGTCCTTGCTTCATGTTCAGGAGCCCCCTTGCCTAATTCTGGCTAGCAAACCAGCTATCCTGGCTGAGGTTTCATACATTTTTCTGGGCAAATACTTAGCAAATGCTTTAAAATATGTCACAACTGTCTCCTTCCATATTGTTACAAGTTCACTGACTACAATCAACTTGTTATTTCCCACAGCATACTGACACAATGTTGGTATGCTAGAAATGACTACAAGACTTACACAGGACCTCCAGTGTGATGGCATCATGCACACTTCTCTGCAGTGCCTCATTGGTGGCCTGACAGGTGTAGACAATGCCATTGAGCTCTGGTGTGATGTCCAGGGACAGCATAATACTAGACACTTTGCCCCCATGAAGCCCTGGTTTGGTTACATTTGTGACTCCTTGAACAGGTATACCCTCCCGCCACCAGCTGAGTCGAGCCTCAGGGTTGCTTGAGCTGGAGTCACAGGTCAGTGTTGCTATTGTCCCAGTCTTCAGCTCTGGGGGATCTTTCCGTATGACAACATGGTCTGGAGGAACTAGAAAACAAGAGAAACTTAAGATCTGAAAATCTATAACAATGGTATGTTAATACAATTGTTGTGTTTCTGGACATTATACACTGTCCTGTATTTTTATTTAAAATACAGTATTTTGAAGAATGGATTCAGTCTCCATCATCAGGTAAAAGCACACTCAGGTGGCCCCAATCAACTGAACATGTCCCTGTCTCCAGGCAACAGCACCAATACAAGATAGGATATATAAACCAAGTGCAGCTTAAACCATCTGCAAGAGTTAAGACAAATATTAAAAACATCAAAAACTGCACATACATATGAGGCCTAGCACATATGTCCAGGCTAGTATCGTTAAAATCAAAGTAATATCAGAATAGAAATCATCAATAATGAGACACATTCTCTGTATGGTATCAATATAAAAACACAACTTCCACACATGATCTACGATGTACACTTGGCAGAGTGGTTGTTTTCTGACTTCTGCTGTAATAATGGGAGTCCATGTGGGAGAGATGTCCAAGCTGGGTTGACTGATCAAATGATCTACCAGAGACATGTGGGCAGATTCCTTGTATTTCTTGTAGGTGGTGTTTGGTTCAATCTACAAGAACTTTGCTTCTTTCAAAGACTTTCGTGGCTTTCTTTGTATGCATGTTGGTCTAAGTTTGATTTTTCAAGCACACTTTGTGTCAGATTACTTCTAAAGATCTGCTTGTGCCATAGCCACATCTGATACAGTACGCATACTGCTTTTTCTACCAGGAATCTCTAACCAGTCTAGTTTTCATCAGTGTTCCTTAAGATGTATGTTTAGTTTGAAAATTGTCCTGACACTGAAATGGTTTTCAATGCTTCTAAATTTCTTAGAGATATCCGTAATAAATTGGATAATGACAGTGTCCTGGCATATTTACTCTCAAGGATGGCTTCATCATGGAGTCAACAAATTCTTGTGGGTATGCATTAAGTATCAGATCATATCTTATGTTCTTAATTTCCTTGTTGACTCCTTCTGATCCTGACATATGACCTTGTCTCTATTAATACAACTATGAATGACTCCCCTTTTCACGTGATGTGTGGTGGTTGGATTTGAAGTTGGTTTCCAGCACATTTTCGTGGCCAATTCAGTGCCCTTCTTCAAGACCATGATGTCCAAGAATATAAGAATATCATTAAACTCAACTTCCACTGTGAAATTGATCGTAGGTTAAACGATGTTGAGGTGGTGAACAAATTGCTGCATTCTTGCTGGTCAATGTGGCCAAACCACGAGTGTCATCAACAATATCTTATCGTGGTTGGTGCTACTGCCCAGAGAGAAGACCTACCTCTATCATTTGGGCCAAACTGAGTAAGCTTTTACCAGATGACAAAGGCAGAATCCAATCCCTGAAACATTGTGTTTCACATAAAAACAGGAAAATGGATAATGTCCAGAAACACAATAATTGAAGATAAACTTACATTTCACTACATTCTATATGTGCTATAAATTGAGACCCATTGCTCCTTTTTCTCCACCCTCTTATGAGGGTCAGTTAAAAATGTGAAATTGGTTCTCTAGTCTCAAAATAGTGTCTAATCTCCAAGGGTGTTATGAATCATATTTATTAGAAATTGATTCAATAAAATTACTGGTTAAATGGAAGGGTTAACTAAGTGAAAAGCCTATCCCTGAACTTCTAAATAAATAAGATAAAGCGTTTTAGAATGTGCTGCTTGTTCTTTAGTTGTGACCGTAAACTTCTCAGAAGAATTTCCAGCATTAATGGTGTTTCTTTATAAGTTTTCTCTAATGCAAAAATTTAGGACTCTCAGCTAGTTGAGTGGCTATCTGTCTGCTGCCAAGTTATCTTTCATACTTTTATAAACTGTGGTTGGCAGATGGCAACTTTGAATTTTAGGAGCTCTTACTGCCACTTTAAAGAAATTCCCAAGCTGAAAGTTTGCAGACTCTAAGTGTAATAGCGAACTACCTTAACATGCAACCCTGGCAGATTTTGTTCAAATCCTCCAATGTGCCTCAGTGTTCACGAGAATATAATTTTAAGAAATGCTATCCTCTATGTAGAAATCTTCTTCTGGCTACCATAATGCTCATAAATCAAATGCAAATGTTGTTCTTTTTAAGTATCCTTTGCTTTGTTCCTGCTGAACTTGCTGAAATAATTTCTTTTCTTGTGATACCTAACATATCAGCTTTCTATAAGCCCAGCAGCTATAAAGGAGAAAATTCCAACTTGTAAAATCTAGTACTGAACAAAAATCCAGTTTCCTTCATTCCCACTGTCTAGTGCAAAAGATACAATTGCTATATTGGAGGAAAATCGAAGCGCAACCATTATACTTACAGTAGACATTAAGGGTGACTGTCTCAAAGAGCGGAATCTCAGTTGCTGAGTTTGATGCCTCACACTTGTACCGTGCCTCATTGTCTGTCACATTCACCAGTATGTTCACCTCTGCTGACACCGATCTGTCATTTACTTTAGTTACTGAGTTGATCTGTAGGCACAAATATTGAAAGAGTCACCTCAGCAAACCCAATCAATTCCTCACCTACCCAACATTTTATTAATATAAGAAGTTCATCATTCTGCACTGTATGCTAAGCCCACTCCTTTCCTTCATACTGAATTTTCAAAAATTTCAAATTTCTGTCATATTTGCCTGCTGTAAAAGATAATATTTTACAGCAAGTAAAATAATGTTTGTATATATATTTGTGTGTGTGCGCATGTGTGCGTTTGTGGTAAGGGGGAGTGAACACACGTGTTAACTTAGGTTTTGGAAAATAAATCAGATGATAATAGCTTATGAACTACATTTGCACACCGATATAAGATGTGAGGAATTGCACAGGCAGGACAAAGTGGTCCTGTCAACAAAACCTCAGTTGAATCAATGGCCCAGGATGACAACTTCCAGGAGGTAAAGAGATGCAAAGGACATATCTCTAATTGTATCTCAGAGACAGTCAACAAATCAACTAAATCAGTCACAACACCTGCAGCTGTCAAACTGCAGTGTTAATTCGCAAACACTTACCACCTCAGGACTACTGACATGGACATGAAGACTACTGCAGCACAGAATGCAGTACCGGAGAGGGAGACTCCCAGAAAACCAGGCAGGCCACCACCAATAGTGATGATTGTACTACAAATATCATCTGACTCAAAAGTAACTTAAAATACCATGTAAAAGGTGAGTACAAGTTCTGAAGTAGATAAGATGGAACCCATATCATAAGAAAAATTCCAAAAAGCCTATCAAGGCAGTAAGTCATTATTGTCCCCCAGACATGACAGGGGGAAGAAATAGGCTTCTATGTCATCAACATGAGGCAAATTACGTCCATTCAAACAGCACCCAATGGACAAACCCCTGTAGTTACCCTCCTTGTATTCATTGTCATTTTACAAAGAAACTGGAATTGAGGGTAGTCTGAAGTGCATTTGAAGGTAGTTGTATGGATAGAGGAATTTCTTTTAGGACGCTCACTGAGAGTTAGAGTAGACAGGCACCTATTTGAAGAAGTCTAAGTGACGGGAGTGCTGCAAGGGAGCATTTTAGGACCGCTACAATTCCTAGTTTATGTTAACGATATTTGGAGTGGCATTGACTCAAATATATGGCTATTCACAGAAAATTGCATAATATACAAGAAAATACTGGTTAGTAGTGACAATAGCAAGTTGCAGATGGATGTAAATAAATTAGTAGAAAATGAGATGAAGATAAATACAAATAAGAGTAAAGCGGTAATACAAGTATTCATGAGAGCCGGGGTGAAGGATCAACTGACATATTATTTTGGGGATCAATTATTTCCGGAAGCATATAGCTTTAAGTACCTGCGAATAATCATACATAGCAATCTAGCTGGGCAGATCATGTAAACTTTACACTGTGAAAAGCAGGGAAGGCCCTCCATTTAATATTGAGAATACTCAAACAGGGAAAAAATAATATGAAACGTCTAGCTTATATATCATTAGTGAGACTGATACATGAATATAGTGTGGTATGTTGGGACCCATACAGAGAATTGCAGGTAAGTGCTTTAAATCAGGTACAAAGAAGTGTGGCTAAATTTGCAAATCCTACAGATGAATCTGGCTGGGAAACTCTGGCACAGCATAGACTGATAGTCTATCTGTGCGCCCTTTACAAGGCATACACCAGGAGACCGCCTTGGAAAGCGATAGAGAATAGCCTGCTTAAACCATGCTACCTGAGAAGGAGTGAGTTGGAAAGTTAGGAGTAGGAAACAAAGAACAGATGATGACAAATATTGCTGTGTAAATAATACCATAAAAGATTGGAACAGTTTACCTGCAGGCAAACTGGCTTCTTTCCCCTGTAAAACAAACACTTTTAGAAAGAGGATCAGGGAAGTAGTTACAAGTAAAGAGGCCCTAGAAGGAGTTTGAATGGAAACAAGTGAAGTGATGTGAACTGTCCTTGATCGAGTGCAGTGAAACAAACATAAACATGTGCTCTTCTATGACTTTATAGTTTTGGATTTGCACTGTGTGTACCTTGTTTATTGTATGTACTTTGGTTTGTATTGTTTCCTTTACATATAGTCCTTCCTTGTCTGTATCAGCGTAAGATCTACTGCCACTGGGTGAACACCCAATTGCAGTAAAATAATAATAATAATAATAATTGAAATGCAAGCTGAATACCCTTAACCTAATATCGCCAAGGTAGAATTATGCACAGTTCAGACTGGCCTTACACAGTGTTACAACTGACAAATCTTTGGCCATGTGTGGGCCAAGTGCAAGCAATCCCCCCTGGTGCCTGTGGTGCGGTGGTGACCACCTATGTACAGAATATTGAGAATCTAGTAATGTAAAAAAGTTCAAGTTGGTGATAGTGATCTATATTCATTTGTTTTTTTTTGTATTATAATAAAAAGTTTCTTCTCATCCAATATGGCTGTTAAGTGATATGTAAGCATGACACAAAGAAAATCAACAGGTTATGGGCCGAGTTTTGCTCAAAAACTAAAAAAAAAGGAAAGGAAGAAAAAGGAGAAGACAGAAGAAGAATAACGAAAAAATGGCAACCACAGAGTCAGAAGAGGTAACTCATCTGCCAAAACTGAAGGACACTGACTCATTTCCACTGTGGGATTTTGAAATCAGGATTCTGATGCATGCAAAAAACTGATAAATATCGCTGATGGCAGAGACCTGTTAAGTGACCAAGGAAGAGACGAAGAAAATATAAGGAAATGGAAGATGTGAGGTGCAAAGTGCCAATACTACATAGTGAGAACGATAGAGAAACACGTCAAGACCCACGCTGTGACATGCACAACCACAAAAGAAATGTACAACACCTTGAAGCAAATTTATCAGAGATACACCTCTCAACAGAAGTGCCTTCTGCTAAAAGACTTCTACAACTTCAAGTATGACAAAACTAAGGATATGAAGACGAACGTAAGTCACGTGCAAAACACTGTCTTCAAGCTTCGTCAACTGAACCAAAACGTTGATGAAAACATGATCATGACAAAAATAACGATTCTACCAGAAGACTGCAAACACTTCAGCACCGCCTAGGACTCAACGGCGACCATGGACAGAACCCTTGACAACCTGGTGACCAGACTGATGTTGGAAGAAGTGAAGTGCAAGAAAAGGAAAGCGTAGCTTTCAAGACAGTAACTAAAGCCAAAAGTAAAACCCCTTTCAAGTGATTCAATTGTAATCAAATAACTCATGCCCAGATCAACTGCCCCAACAAAGGTAAGAGAAATTGCTCTATCTGTAAAAGGAATAATCACTTTGTAAAGGACTGTTACTTTAGAAATAAGGACAGTGATACGAAAAAACAATGTACAGTATGCAAGAAAGGGAACCATGCTGAAAAGAACTGTTATTTTAAAGATAGGAATGAAAGAAGCAAGATCAATTTTCTAGCTGAAGCAGGAGAAACCCACTTGAGTGATGCAAGTAAAAAAGACAAAATGTATGTAGCGGATAGTGGTAGCACATGTCATATGACAAATGTGAAGACTGATTTGATACATACTATGCAGTATACTCAGTGTATAAAGATAGCAAAGAAAAATCAAAGTATGACTGCAAAAGAAATAGGCAATTTGGAATTTAAAGGGTGTAGTTTGAAAACCGTTTCATATGTTCCAGAACTCAGCAAAAACGTGCTGGCAGTGCAGTGTATTACAGAAAATGATGGAGAACTGTTGTTTACAAAAGAGAAAGTCCAGATATTCAAGGACAAAAATGTTGTAATCGAAGGGAAAAAGGATGAAAATGGATTGTTTGTAAAAAACTTTAGCGCGAGGAATGTAGCTATGAAGACTTAGCAAGATAAAAGTGTAGAGAGGCATAGAAAGCTAGGTCACATAAGTTATGCGAATCTTAGGAAACTACAAGAGATATGCCAAGGGATACCAGAAAGTGTGAGCAAATATAAAATGTTGATATATGTTCAGTTTGTATGCAGGCCAAACAAGTGAGACTCCCATTTGATACACAAAGAAGTAGGGCTGGAAAGCCATTAGAGATAATTCATAGTGACATGTGTGGACCAGTTGATCCCACCACTTATGACGATAAGAAATATTTCCTTACGTGTGTGGAAGATTATACGCATTTTTGTAAGATATACCTGTTAGAAAATAAGAGAGAAGTGTATACCTTTTTGAAAGAATATGTAAATGAAGCTGAGTGTCACTTCAATACAAGAGTGAAAAGAATAAGATGCGACAATGGAGGGGAATATAAGAACAACGCCTTGAGAGAATGGTGTAAGAACAAGGGGATTGCAATGGAATTTACTACATCATATTCACCACAGCTAAACGGCACTGCTGAAAGGATGAACCGTACCATTGTGGAAAAGGCAAGAGCATTGATTTTTGACTCAGGTTTAAGTAAGAGAATGTGGGGTGAAGCTGTACTCACTTCTGCATACCTGCTAAACAGAAGTCCAACAGTGACAGTGAATGGAATGCCAGTGGAAAATTGGTGTGGTAAAAGACCAGATCTGGCTGGATTGAAGATTTTTGGTTCAGAAGTGTACACTAAAATTCTCGGACAGTCGTAGCAAGAAAGGAATATTCGTTGGATACAACACAAATGGCTACAGAATATGGGATCCAAATACTGAAAGGACCTATGTCTCCAGAGATGTGACATTCACAAGTAAACCTGTGACAACAAATAAACAAAAGGAAGTGGAAAGAGTGACGGATCCAGAAGACAAGCCAAATACTCCAGATCAGCAAGATAGCTAAATGCAGCAAGAACCCGAAGCTGACAACAATGAAGAAGAACCAACAGATACTGAAGAGAATGAAGAAAATGAAAATGCTGACCACAAGGATAATGGAAGGAAAAACAATGGACAAAACAAACATGGATATGCATTGAGACCAAGAAGAAACATTCAAATGTACCGAGACTATCACACAGAGAGTCAAAAGGAGCGTATGCTCACCTATACATATGGCGAGTGCATGGAGAGCGAAGACAGCGAGAAGTGGAAGAAAGCCATTAAAGAGGAAAAGGATTCGCTCTACCAAAACAAAACTTGGATATACGTAAACAGAGAGAAAGGAATGGTCAAGAAAATTCTGACCAGTGAATGGGTTTTCAAAATAAAGGATGATGGAAGACACAAAGCCAGACTGATTGTGAGAGGATGGCAACAAAAGGAAGGGGAAATAGATTTCAAGGATACCTTTAGCCCAGTTGTTGACATGAATTCTCTTAAGAGTACTGTTTGCCATAGCAGCACGTAAGAATATGGACATGCAAACCTTTGATGTGAAGACTGCCTTCCTGTATGGAGACCTTGAGGAGGGAAACTACATGGAGATACCAGAAGGATACAAGAACACTGGCAAGATATGTCTCCTGAAAAAGGCATTATATGTCCTAAGACAAGCACCATCGCAATGAAACAAGAAGTTGACAACCTTTCTAAAAGAAGGAGGTCTAAACCAACTAAAATCTGACCAATGCATTTTTAAGAATGATGCCAATAATTTGTTCATGGCCATTCATGTGGATGACGGGATAATCATGGGAGAGGATGAAAGACAAATAGAGGAAATTTTGCTGAAACTGGAAAATCAATTCCAGATAACAAAAACCACAAATCCAAAAGTTTATTTAGGAATACAAATTGAGAGGCAACCAGATAGGATACATATCTCTCAAACCAACTATGCAAGCCAAATGTTGGAAAAATACAACATCCAAGAAAGTCGAGAAATGAAAACACCCATGGCCACGAACCCACCAACAAATGACGAAGGAGAAAATGACATAAGATTTCCTTACAGAGAAGCTGTAGGAAGCCTGCTATATATGACTTCTAAAACCAGACCCGATATGGCATTTGCTGTAAATGAGGGAAGTCGAACTTTCGGAAAATCCTGACAAAATAGCTGTTCAGAATGTGAAAAGGACCCTTATTTATGTGAAAGGTACACGAGATTCAAGAATAAAATATACCTCACCTGACTCCGAAACTGTGAAACTGGAAACATTTAGTGATGCTGATTATGCAGGGGATAAAGGATAGGAAGAGTGTAACGGGATACGTAATTATTTTGTCAGGGGGCCCAATATCATGGTGCTCTAGGAAACAGAGTATTGTTGCATTATCGACCACTGGGGCCGAATATATTGCAGCAGCTGAGTGCTGTAAAGAATTGAAATATCTAAAGACGTTGATAGAGGAGTTGACAGGAAAAAGGGTGGAAGCTGAACTGTGTGCCGACAATCAGAGTGCAGTCAAGCTAACAGAATCTGGACAAGTAACGCGTAGGTGTAAGCACATAGACATTAGGTATCACTACATAAGTGAACAATTGAAAGAGAAACTGTTCTCAATCAAATATTGTAACACTGAAACTCAAGTGGCAGACATTTTAACAAAACCGCTATCACCAGAGAAATTTACCAAGTTTAGAAACATTATACTTAAGAAGAAATAAGTCTGATTTTGACAAGACTGAGAAAATTTTAATAACATGTACTAGTTTTGTAATCTGAAGACCAAAATTACTAGGTGTTATTCAATTTAACTCTGTATAACAGCTAATAATGTTGACAACATTTTGAAATTAAGGAGGAAACTGAGAAATATATTGATAACATTTTGAAATTAAGGAGGAATGTTGAGAATCTAGTAATGTAAAAATGTTCAAGTTGGTAATAGTGATCTATATTCATTTGTTTTTGTTTTGTATTATAATAAAAAGTTTCTTCTCATCCAATATGGCTGTCAAGTGATATGTAAGCACGACACAAAGAAAATCAACAAGGAATGCCCTGAAATGATGAATACAGAATCTATACCAAGCTGCTGCAACTGCACCCTAGTAGTAGGAGAGAAACTTCATCCAGTGTCATATCAGGGCTGCAGCTATGCAAAAGAAGTACAAAGGAGAATAGCATAAATAGCTGTCAAGGGATTCTCTGGGTGTACGTTCTTCTCTAAGTTCACCTATTAAGTGCAGTCCTATGCAGCTGCACTTTGTAAATACATGCTACCACAGGCACTACCGACAGATGGGAAAAGTGTGTGTGGCACCCTATGAAGCAACATCTGCCACAGCAGAAAATTAAAAAACAGGTCTGTCAGTACAGACTTCTAGTCTCTCTACCAGTGACATGTTATAAGTGGCCATTGTAGTCCAACAGATCATGACAGAGCTCAGTGAAGCTCTGTAAAAGAAAAAGGTCACTACAAAAATAGTACTGAACTTAATGCAACAAAAGAGCTGATAGAGTTCATAGGCTGCTCAAACTCATAGCACTTCATGCAAATTGCACTTGGAGGCAGCACTATGAGCTCAGCAAACAGCTGCAAGACATACACCATGTATATAAATGTGGCTCTGTTCTGAGAGATGCACCTCAAACCCCATGAGATGTTCTGTATTCCAAATTAGAACTTTTATCAGACTGACTGCTTCCCTGAAATAAAAGGCAGAACTGCCAATGCAGTGAGATAAGGATTTCCCCACAATCATGTAGACCTGCCTCCATTTGTTTCAATACAAGTCACAGAGGTTTCCATACTGATTTGCACTAGTGAGGTGCTTTTTGCAGCCATCTGTAAGTCACAAGGCCATGGTTGGAATGATGACGATATCATTGAGCTCTTAAGCTTTAGACATAAGTCACTACTGGCAGCAGATCTGAATAATAAATATCCATTTTGGAATAGCATATTTTCCAAGTCTTCAGGTGTGAAACTACTGAATTTATTGCATATAAATGAGTTTGACTTTTGTGCACCACAATGTCCCACTCATTACTCTCCTGCGGAAAATGGTGACATGCTCGATATTATTGTGCGCAAGAATGTTCAGCAGTCAGAAATCATGGTCTCTGACATTCTGGACTCAGATCACCTACCATTCATTTTCTGCTTAATGGATCCTGTTAAAACTAGGAATCTTTTGGACCCAGTGGACAAATTCACAGATTGGGCGTGGTTTCACAACCTGGCCTCTGAATTAATTTCAGCTGAAATCCAAATTAACTCGGATGAAGAAAGCGATAAACATGCCCACAACTTTACTGCCTCTGTAGCTTCAGCATATAGGCAGGTTATTGACATGAAAAATTACGCTCTTAAAATTTCAGTGCCTACAAAACAAGTTATTCCACACCACTGGAAATTTCCCAAGGTACACGCCCATCCACAATTTGCACACAGCTTTCAGACATCCATATGTATACAATTATATAACAAAATTCTGCACAAAACAGGCAGAAAACATACAAAATCATGAGAATGAACATGTTCGCAGCACAGGATGAGGCGATGCCATGCATAGAAAATATATGAACCTTAAACTCGGTGGCGGTCAAGATTACAAACTTTCAAGTAACTAAGCTTCTGTTGTATCATAAGATATGTAAGATAGACATTATCTGCTTTGCAAAGCCTGGACTGACAGAGCACCTGTATATGGTGAACAAGGAAGAATTTTCAATAACATGCTATATGTGCAATATGTACTCTTGAAAAGGTGAAGCGAAGCTTAGTCATGAGACAAACCCATCCTCTCATCAGAGATGATGTTACATAAGGACTATGGTCGCAAGGGTGCAGTTAAAAGAGGTCTCTTGTTGTGATTCTCGAGGGGTTGGCACCAACTGATTAGCAGTAAACAGCCAGTAGTAAAGTGACTTTGAGTTTAACTTTGATGCAGTTACATCATCAGACAACACTGTGATATAATGGCTGGAAGCCAGAAAAGTTGACACAGACTTCAAATTGCCCGCTGCTAGATAACGGCTAAATAAAAAATTATAGTTGCAATAGATTTGCCTGCAACAAAAGAGGAACTGTTGGAAGCGGTATTTTCTGTGCAGTCCAATCTGAGGATATAGTATAATGAGTCTAAATGAGAAAAGTGGTTCACTGATGAGTTAACTGCAAGTCAGCTGCTGTACAGTGAGGATGTGAGCACCGAAGTAGAAGAATCTCCATTGTTAGCAGCCATAACATAGCGATGCCTAGTGAAGATAGTAACAGAGGAGTGAACAGTGAAGACATAACAGACTGAGATTTAGCATGTGCTATTTTGATTTGTGAAGTGTGTAAATCAGTGAGGCTGTTCAAGTTGCTTGTAATTATAAGTTGTATGTGTTAAATAGCCGGTCACGGTAGCCGAGCAGTCTAAGGCATGCACTGTCTTCGCTCACTCGGAAGCCGGGATCGTGGGTTCGAATCCCACTCAGGGCATGGATGTTTGTGTGCGTTTTTCTGTGTTTGTCTACAGGTAGAGGCCTTGCGACAAGCTGATCACTCGCCCAAGGAGTCCTACCGTATGTGTAAGATCTAGTAAACCGAAGTGAAATGGAGAGTTTCATGGAGGTAGGCCTAGGCCCAAATTGGGGCTGTAGCGCCACAGAAAAAAAAAATGTGTTAAATAAATCCAGATACCAGTCCAAATCCTGTGTCTAGTCACTAATACATGACAATACATTACTCACTTTCTTGTCATTCTTGTACCATGTGAGAGTTGCGAGGGGATTCCCACCAGACGAGATGCATGATATCTTCTGCACTGTGCCAACTGCAATGCTTGTTGCCTCTGTGTAGCCATGAATAATTGGCTGACTTGGTGGATCTGTTTGTGAGAGCAGCAGCATGTCACAATTGTTATTAATTTTATTCTCTTTGGTTCATCATCATCATTTCAACTTTGGCTTCAAATATGACATATTGATCAGTAAGTTATCCCTGTCACAAAATTTTAATTTCTTAAAGCTAGTCTCAAATTAACTAGCCACAAGATATTACCTGACATACTAGCTAATTAGCACATTAAATGAATGACTGACTCCATAGTACAAGGTTTTTTTTTGGTATGATGACATTTGTGTACATGGTCATAAAATTCAACACTATCCCTGATCCTGGGCCGCACCATAGCTCAAGCGGTTAGTCTCTGGCTTCCCACCGCGGCTGCCCGGGTCTGGTCAAGTGGGATTTGTGGTGGACAAAGTGGCACTGGGGCAGGATTTCTCCGAGTACTTCGGTTTCTCTTGCCAAGCTTCATTCCACCAATTACTCCACAATCACCCTCACCTATCATCTGGGGCTGGTACAATAGGCCAGAAGTGGCCGCAATACAAGGGACTTAGTCCCACCCCACTAGCAATAAAAAAAAAATCCCTGATCCTGAGAGTCCATAAAATAATGAAATTAACAGGATCGTTTAAATTCTCTTTTTCATGATTCATTTGAAAAACAGAAATAATTAAATTTAACCCTTTCATTGAGTATGATAAAATGGCGAAATTATAACATACTGAGCAAGAATCACCATTAAGTGTGGTGACTTTAGTTGCATGGAACTTCTGGGTATGATGAGCTAGAAAGCTGACTAGCTGAGTAACTATTAGCATCTAAAACAATACTATTGTCCACGGAGTTAATAGTCATATTTTGCTCTGCTTCAGGAAACCATAAACTTTATTGGAAGCAATATATGTTTCACTAGTATTAATTAAGACTGTAAAATTTGGCAATGAATCTTCTCTCAGGTAGTTTCTAATAGAACATTTTAGCAGTAATAGTTCCAAATACCTATACCTGCACTATGAATATAACTTGTTAAAACCCCTAAATTATAAAATCTTATTTCAACCCCTGGGATTTAAAACTCCTCTTCCTGTTTGAAATACTTTAAAATGGTCATGTCGAACTTCTTATGATTTTACATTATATGTAATTCTCTAAGAGAGAACACAAAGAATCAGCAATAAGGATACGTACAGAGTACATTGATAGTATGGGTGCTGACAATGTTCTCTGTGAGCTGCATGTTAATGCCGTGACATATCACAACCAATGATCTCTTGTTGGGTGCAACAACTGCAGTAATATTTGAAGTTGTGATCCAGCCCCCTTCAGGAGATACCACAGTGCGACTTGTTGCATTTCGAATATGTCTGCCAGCTACAAGCCATTTGATCTCCGCAGGTGGGTTGCTGTTGGCTGTTGTACACGTGAGGGGCACAGAATCACCTATCCTGGCCTCTGTCGGACCTGAGATGCTAACCTGAGCTGGAGCAACTGCGTGAGCAAACCAAGAAAAAAGTTTTTCAGCAAATATATAGTTGCAGCAATGAATGAGCAAGCTTGCCCCTAGTTCAGTAAACAGGAAGTTGAGATGGAATCAAAAATGTGTTTTCTACTGCTCTAGCTGTGAGTATACAAAATCTGGCATGGGGACAGACCATAAACATGCCTATAATATATAGAAAGTATTGTTAGTGAGTCTACAAGCGGCCTCCGTAGTCTAGAGGTAACGTTCCCACCTCATGACTCATGGTACGCGGGTTCAAACCCGGCGGAGGTCGTCGAATTTTTAAGGTTGGAAAAATTCAGGGAACAAGTCCTCTGGGAGGGACTTTAAGCCATGGATCCTATGTCGTAGCTTTACAGCACGTAAAAGAACCTCATATCTCCAAAGGAGATCACTGAGCCAAATTCAAGGACGTTTCCCGCCCAACAGCAGTCTCTAAGGCCTCTGATAGATGGGGGAAGCATTATAGATACCGCCAAGCCAGTTGAGAACTCACTGGCTCGGTCGGGACTGATGGTACACACCATTATCGGTAGGGTATAGAGACTGGTAGAATATCATAGAGGGAAGCACAATGGACCAATAGTGGTCTAAGTGCATGGGGAAACCCACCCTCTCCAATAACTAACTAACTAGTAAGTCTACATATACAAACATGGCATTAATGTAAAAACTGAGAATATATTCGAAAATTTAATATACAATCTATACTCCAACGAAATCTTCTTCACAGAAATTAAATAAAATAACAATAGTAAGAGTACTACATCTGTAGCACTAGAAATCTATGAAATAGAAAATTGAGCTCTTTGTAAGTTCTGCATGAAAATTCTTGTGTAAATAAGCCCATTGTTATTGAGTGTATTGGGTGAATGGCAGTGACTCCAGCAGAAGAAGTATTTGTGATTCTGCTGATGGCAGTAGTTGTGAGATTGCAAATTGTGTAAATGTGAGAGCGAATGTGGAATAAATTCGCTACATCTAATACAGTATGAAGTTATTTGTCACCATACATACCCAACACATGACAATATTATACAATAATGTTAATTTACTTTCACTTCAAAGAATGATTTGTGTCTAAGACAGTAGTTTCTTACAGTCATCTTTCCCATTAGATTTTTTGTGACAAAATATAAATGTCACATATATATGCCAGCAACTTAATAGTGGTGGAATGAGGGAAGCTTTGAAATTCTTTCTACTGTCATAATAAAGGGCAAGGAGGGATACTCACACAGGACTGTCAGCTGTATTTCAGTTTTGAGAGGCCCCTGGCTCATGATGTTGGAGGCCTCACAGCGATACCTAGCTTTGTTGTCTGTCGCATCAGCAGTGAATGTGTAGATGTTCTCTGAGACCCGTCCTGCTGTTCGGTATGCCATACGGATCTGCTCACCATTCTTGTACCAGATAAGCTGTGCAGGAGGGTTTCCACCTCGAGATTTGCAGGTCAGCTCCACTGTCTGCCCACGGCGAATTGTTTCTCCCTCTGTGTAGCCTTCAATGTAAGGTATGCCAGGTGGATCTAAAGAATAACACAACAAGAACATTTTCAGCTGACATTAATTTCATGCAGGTCCAATATCATATAGTCAAAACCTCACCTATATTTAGAACAGGTCATTATAAGTTGAAAGTAAAGATTGATAAGGCTATATTTTCCAGTACTTTAGGATTATAGAGTTATTGGACTGCTGATGTTATAAAACTGCTTATCTGCAAAGATGTATTTAAACTTCCATGAAGATTGCCTGTCCAAAACCACTGGAAAAAAGTGCCGCTTGAGACCAGACGAAGAATGGAGTTTTGGCATGACAGTGGGTGAGCACACTTTGTGATATGTGAAACATAATTTGAAGGCTGCCTAGTTACCTGAATGAGGCTGCAGGTGTGGCAGACCCAGAGGATGTACGAAAAACCTTGTTCATGCAACTAAACCACAATGACAGCAAAGCAAACAGGCCACATTCTCAATTCTGCAGTGCCTGTCAGAAATGGTGGCACCATGCTTCACACAACTGACTGTCTTTTGAAGAAAGCAGGAACTTACCTAACAGAGGGTTATGGCCACCTTGAGCAATTGCCATAACGAGGTACTGCTTCAATAAAAGTTATAAACCAATAAGATTGTTACAGAAGGAGGCGACCACTTTGAGCAGCTACTGTAATAATTTACTCTTTCAATAAAAGCTGTAAAACAGTGAACTTTCTTTTTCTGCCTGTCTCATTATCAGCCTGAAACATGCATAATTTCTTTAATATCATGAACAGGCAAAATGGTCTCTCTTTAATTTCAGCATGTAATAACTTACCATGAATGTGAGCAAAGTGCTGGCTTTTTACACCATGTGACATTCTGTACATTGTATATTATTACTTTATTTAAAGATATATCACCTACTCATGTAATATATGATGAGATTAAAAATAAAAGGCAGACACTTACATTAAGAATGTGGGAAGAAGTCATGGTCTATTATATGTGTATTCTAATATTTAAGCTCAGTTTATAATAATCTCACTTACATAGCACACTGAGCTGCACAGTGACACGGAGAGGCATGTCAGGGGGCAAAGCCTCATGCCGAGCTTCACAAGTGTAGCCCTCATAGTCGTCCTCTGACGTGGGCTGCAGTTTGATGCGACTCAGCACATTGTAACGCTTAGCATGCCTGCCAGAACCTGATGGTTCATTCACCTCTGTTGTTGTGTCCACACGTTTATCTGTTGACAGAAAAGCACACTTATAAAATGAGATCTTAGAATGACTTCACTTAAAGGTTAAATTTATTTCTGTGAGTCAGTTCTGCCTAAAATATATTTTGGCATTAATTTAACATTGTCTCTGAAATTAGGGAGTATATTCATTCATTCATTCATTCATTCATTCATTCATTCATTCATTCATTTATTTGCATTCTGTTAATCCATACAAGGTCAAACCAACCTATGGGATATTGACCCTGTCAAGATACAAATATAATATAAACATAAAATAATGATATATACATACATTCATAAAGAGCACAATAAGGACGTAAAGTAAAACACAGTATTGCATAACAGCAGTGTCACAACACATTTTGATCAAAGACACAAAGCAAAACACAGTATTGCACAACAGTGTCACAAAACACAGTTTGAACAAATACACAATATAATAGTGAAGACAATGAAACATGAATGAATTGAACTTACAGTGGGAAGACCTCCCACAACTAATCAAAATGTACAAAGGGCAAGAAATATAAAAAGAACCACATTCATTAGGAAGTTAATTGGTAATATTCATCAATACTATAGAATGCATGTTCTGTAAGGTAGGTTTTTAATGAAGATTTGAAATGCTTAATATCTTTAGATAGCATTTTAATATTTAATGGCAAGTGGTTATAAATCTTACTTCCAGAAAAGAGTACTCCTTTCTGTACAGATGATAGATTTGTAGAAGGCAAGTGTAAATTGTGGTTGTAACGAGTATTAATATCATGAATATCAGAATTAGATATAAAGCAACTTCTGTTCTTGATGACAAAGACAAGTAGTGAGAATATGTATTGAGACTGAAGTGGCAATATTTGTAATTTTTTAAATAATTCACGGCATGAGTCGTATCTACCTGAACTAGTAATAACTCTTATTATTCTTTTTTGAATTTTAAAAATACTGTCACTGAGATAAGAATTACCCCAGAAGACAATACCGTAAGATAGAATAGAGTGTGCATAGGAATGATAGATCGACTTCATTAAGTCTAAAGACATAAATGGTTTTATTGCCCTTATTGCATAACAAGCCTTATTTAGTCTTGATGACAGTTCAGTGATATGATCCTTCCATGACATTGTACTATCAACATTTAAACCCAGGAATTTAGTACAATTAATATTGGTAATCACTGAGTTAGAAGATATTATTTGCATTTTTATTTCTTTATGTTTTTTTAATAAGAATTGCAAGAAGTGTGATTTTTCACAATAATAATGATTTTTGCTGCAATTTACTTCAACAACATAAAACTGCAATCCATGAAAAGTTGTGTCACATTTTCTTTATAAGTGATGACATACACTGTCCCTTTAATGTGTAATGAATTCTTCACCTGCTGCAGTAATTAGACAAGAAAAAAAATTGATGGGACAGGCAGTAGCACACATGTCAGGGCCAAGCAATGTACATAATTAAATATTGAATATGGAAACAAAATTTTATTAGAGTCAAATGAGGTAAAATTCTTGGGTATGACACTGGATAACACAATATCTTGGAAAAAACATATAGATTCAATTATAGGTAAATTAAATAAAGCCTGTTACATAATTAGGAAAACCAAACAGTATTTAAATACTGATGCCCTCAAAATGGTGTATTACGCCTTTTTCCACTCAGTAATGTCTTACGGTTTGATTTTTTGGGGAAATAGAACTCTCAGTATGTGTGTTTTTAAATTGCAGAAGAGAGCTGTTCGAATAATGGTGGGAGCTGGAAACAGAGATTCATGTAAAAAAATCTTTAGCCAATTGAAAATATTACCACTGCCCTCTCAATATATATATTCTTTGATGATGTTTGTAGTTAATAATATGGATTTATTTGCAGAAAATTCAGATATATATACAACTGTAACAAGAAATAGTTCAAATTTGCATCTCCCCTCGTCAAATCTAACAGCATTTCAGAAAGGTCCACAGTATTTTGGAATCAAAATTTATAATACTCTTCCACGCAAAATAAAACAGTTATCCAAAATCAAAAATCGATTCAAGAAAGCACTATTACAATTTCTCCATTTACATTCATTTTATGGTATTGATGAATTTTTTTATTACAGGGTTAAGAAGATTGATAATTGATTTCATTGGAATTATATACATCATTAATGAAAAGTTAAATTACAAATTTTATAATTTTAAAATTATGTTTACACAAATATTTTAACACGTAATATATTTTTTGTAATTATTATATTTAATTGTTATATTGGTCTATTGTCTATATCCTGAGTCTTACGACCTTGTAAAGGATTTTTGACATGTAAATAAATGATGATGATGATGATGTTTGAAAACCACATGAGAGATCAGAGCATAGTTCACAGGATAATACTAAAATGTATCTCATGGAAGAGGAATGTGAAAATATGAAATGGAATTAAGCAATGCAGCAGGCAGTGCGCAACTGCCTGTATGTATGTCAAGCCCAACTGAATATACTAGCTTTAGTCTTACAGATCTGAATGGGCAAGAACTGAGTTTTATAAGAGTGCAGGAAAACATCTTTCCAATTGAGCTGAACAGCATGAAATATTATGGATATACCATATGTTAACTTCAATACAAAATGATCACACTTCACAATGTGTTTAAGGCTGCAAAATTTACATTTTCTCACGGTCTTTTGTTGTTATTTCCTGCCATATGCATAAGTGAACTGCCATTCAGTTTCTGTACACACAATTATGAAGTTCACAGAGGAACTATAATATAGAGAAGTAATTATTTTTAATAATCTAATGCACTGATTAATGGGTATGGTATATCTTAAAGAGGACTTTTCCATACCAATACTGACAGGCTGGCTAAGTTTGCTTAGTATGAGAGGACAGTAATGACATCAACCATGGTAACATGCAATTAACAAAATTAAGACACATTTGTAGAATGGCACAATTTCATGTTAATCTTCCTGTAACTGTGTGCAGGAATGAAAATGTGCTGCATGCAATTTGCAAATCATTACCAGTTAGAACAGAGTTAGTGTTCTGAAAGCAAGCACATTTTACATCACCTACATGCCATGTATTGAAATAGATTATTATTCTGAGGATAGTATGTATTATGTAGTAACCGACTGATGCAGTGAAACTATATTAATAGGTCATAAAACTAATATTATGAATTTGACATGAATATGGAACACAAATTTTCGTTATTAATTGATAATTCCTCTGCACTGCATATGATTGGTTAAAAGAAATTTGAACTTGTTCACTCACCCAACTTCAACTCCACATTGCCTCGGTACCAAACTATTTTTGCTGCTGGCTTTGAATTCTTCACTAGACATTCCAACTGGTATTCCTGGTTCTCTCTGATCTCAATCTTGGAATTAGGTGCATGATCAACAATCTCAATAGAGGACGGAGGTGCTGCAACAATAAGTGACATCATTTTATGACTACTTTAACTTCTCTGCTTTGAGTCGGAGCAAGTGCTGGGTCAGAACTAAAGCCCCAGCTGAGCCAAGGTTGTGATAATATGCTGGTAAGTCACACTATCACTCTTTTCAGGGGGAGTAGTAGATGGCTATGGAGCAATAATGAAATGGCTAATGGCAGTATTTTGAGAGAAAACTGGCCTAGTGCCACTTTGTTCATTAAATATCCGCATGAACTGCTATGAGATTAAATCTGCCAACCACCTGAGGGAATCTACATCCTCCACATATTATTGTAAGGATGATTAAATTAAGGAGGGTGAGTGTAATAGAAAAATTCAAAATATGTGCCAAAGATAGAGGGATTTTAATTATGGGAACCTTAAATCCAATTCTGCCATTACAAGCTGAATATTGTGGAGCAGAATAGCAGAGCCTGAGGCAAAGCCTGGGACAACTTTACAGATTTACAATGAGAGAGAGAAATGAGCAATATGAGATGGAAAGAAAGAAAGAAAGAAAGAAAGAAATTGACAAGCATGCAGAAAGTTTTATCATAGGAGTGATAATTGAGTGATATTTCAAAATGCTAATTTCTCAAGGTTACATGTTGCTGGTAGCATGGCTGCTAGAGGAGTTCATCCTGAGGGTGAACAACACATATGTGAAACAAATTACAACGCTTGCAGCCAAAAAGGAAAGACACATCACAAGACACGGTATACACAAAATATAGGAAAAACGACTCCCATAGTGGAAGAATCATACAATACGCGAGTTTGAATTAAGACATATAAGATGATAAACCTTAACAAGTTTTAGTGTATACAAATTTTATTATAGTTGATGAAGAATGTACATTTTAAATAATTTTATGAATGACACATGATGGCGAGCAATGCAATAGCTTAGCGTAAACAACGCAACTGAGGATGGCACAGTGATGCCGAAACATGTAGTGAAGTGACATGTGAGATTGAGTGCACTACAAGACAGCCAATACATACATATCATGGACGAGAATCAGTACAACAGGACGCTAAAATACAACATTATGTGAAACAAAGTTACTGCAAGATTGCCCACCAGCTCTCCAGACTAATCTATATGCTTTATCTCAGTCATCAAATAGTATTTATCATCCAGCTGCAGTCAAGAGATAGCAACATGAAATGCATCTCTGTAGTTTTTAAATTTAACAAGAATTAACAGCAATATGGCAAGCAACTGATTAGGGTTCCAAAGAATTAGGGAGTGTCAGTTTACATACTAATTACTTTACATTGAATTATTAGCCATCTTTAATACATCACAATACTTTGTGTAATACACATGTTGTTACTTTTTTCTTTCCTAAAAGTATGTTAAAAGTTGTATAATTCTGAAAGGAATACCACCTTACAAAACTTTAGAACCTTACACCTACTTTTCTTTGCAATTTACAATTCAGACTATTTGTTACTGAAGACAGAAACATATTTTTGTCAACAAAAAATTTAGATGCCTTGTTGCTGAGAAACTGTCTGATATGCTATTACAGTGAAGCCTGTCCCAAACATGTCTTCAACATGCTGAAAGTTGTAATTTGCCCATATTCCAGTACATATAATCTGTATATGACCACACAAATTATAAGGTAGTCTGCACATGTTAAAGGTCAGAAATTTTAATGGATTGCCTCTTAGCTACAATGTTGTGTTTCAAAGTTCAAAACCAACAGATTTAAAGAATGTAAGTGGAATAATCTGCTGTTATAGAGCATCAACATGTATGATAATCAGAAACTAAAGAGGAGAAATAAGAGGAGGAGGTGAATAAATAGAAATATTGCATAAAATAGCCAGTATTTTGATAAATGCAAGCACACTCACATATGACGCTCAGCCGGGCATTGGCTCGGATTGCTTTGTTGAACCTTGCTGGACCAACCTGACACTGATATTCTGCATCATCACTTAGTGATGCATTGACAATCCTCAGGTTGTATACACCATTTCGACTATCACCAACTACTGAATAGCGTGGAAACCCAGGGATGATGGCACTGAAACCTTTGGATGGAAAAGACACAATCATAAGTATGTGTTTCATATCCTAAGAGACTACAGACAATATTTGAACTTGCACTTAATTCAGGGTTGAATTCAGAAAAAAGGCTGAAAGGTGGGTTATTTTGGATTCTGGTATATTTAATTAAGCTAAGTTATATGCACAAATGCAATGGCACTGAAGAATATGATGATTACAAATGATTAATTGGACAGGAATTCCTAGCAAGCAATAATAAAATATTAAAGTTATAATCCTTAAAATACCTTGGAAGCACTGAGGAAAATTACAGAAACACTCGGTCAATATATCCAGTGTCTGTGCCAAGGAGTTTGGTACAAGAGAGTGGTGTAGCAATCAACACCCTTCTCCACGTCAAAATCTACATGTGGCTGGAGCAATATTACTTTACTTTTATAAGTTTGAAGGTTCTCACATGGTGATCATAAAGAGTTCTGCCTTTTGGGATATAACACCATACAGTCTGCTGAAAGCCAAAAAAACATTTTGGAGGAACATATCAATGCCTGCTTCATGTTGGATTTTTGTTTTTGGAAGTGATGTCCTCAGAAACGTCAGATGACTTTCAACAAGCTGTACAGTGTTGTACTCCAGAAGAAAGAAATCTGTTTATAGAGTGTTTGGTAATAAAATTCATGACGTTTTAGAATAATTTTTAATAAAGAATATAAAAAGTAGAGTATTTTTTTGTAATATCATATTTTAGAGTAATGGGTTGGAGAGACAGAGTTCTGGGAATACATACCAGCTATAAGTAAGGAGAAGAACTGTGCTTAATAAAGTGTTCATACAACTGAATTGTGGGTCTGTGTTGTCATGGGAACTGAGAGTGGTGAGGTAGCATCACCTGCCCTGCAAGTGATTTTCATCCAAAGGAAATATCTAGATTCATCTTGCTGTAAGGAACTGGAAGGAACCACATTGCCTGGCCTGTGCACACAGCACTTGGGCTTTCTGAAGTCTTTGGGATGGGGAACATTGTGGTTGCCCACAGACATTCTAGAATTTTACCTACCGTGACTTTGACTATAAAAAGGGAGCAGGTCAAGGAAGGAGTGACTTTTTAAGCTTCCAGTTAAACAGAATGCACTTCAGAACCTTCAATAGGAGGTCAGTTCACTGTAGAACAGAGCAGTAAACAATTAGGTAAGTCACACATATGATTTGATGTTAAATACGTTAATATATAAACTAATCAATTAGTCCTTTACAATATCTCAGTTATGCGTAACATTTTAAGTGATCAATGTATGTTTATTATTATATGAACTCTCAACAACTCTCGTATCCATCAAATGGTAATTTTATTACACAGTTCCGACAATCAACAAACCGCGAAATATAAAAATGTGAGACAAAATTAACTAGTGCATAAAAATAAGTCCTGTGACATACACAATGCTAGAGCAATTAACTGGACCCTGCCCTGACCCAGCTGTGGGCTAATCTCATGAACATCAATTGTGCACATTAATGAATCCATCACAATAATGTATGAGTGAGTTCAAAGAAAACCCTGTGAGAAACAGGCCGCAACAATTGAATTATGAGTTGCATTATCCAACTGCGAGATGTCGGCAATTGATCCTGTTTGGAAATTACATAACTCATATGATGTTCTTTTTTGTGGCAGAAACAAGCACATGAGGCTGAAACTAACCGCCTGCCTAACATAGTATATAACTCGATGGTACATGCGCCACATATTGTAGTAAAGTGATTAGAATCCCTACTTCACATTTGGGAGAATGGAATTTGGACTTTGATCTGGTCACAAGCTCTCTTGAATGAAGTTTTCTGTAGTTTCCACCACTTACTTACTCAGGAAATATCCTGGAACGGCCATTACGGCATCCTTCCTTCCCAATTCATCATTAACAATCATCCTGCTATGCTGTGCACTTAAAAAGCATAATTAAAAAAAGTAATACTGGAACATATCAGACACTATCGTGAATTAGTTCAATCCAATTCACATTTTTAAACCTGCTCGCCTGCTAGATCCATTTTAATGTGACTTCTCACTCCAATTTATTGGGAGCCAGCATAGAGAAGTTGCTATAGTGACTAGTTAGGAGTTGGACGGCCGAGCGGTTGAAGTTCAGGTCCCAGAAGGAGCAAGATTTTTCTCCTCTCCACATCATCTATACCGGTTCTGGAACCCACTCATCCTCCTATCCATTGGTTACTAGGTGCCCTTTTCTCAGGGGTAAAGCAGCCGAGGCATAAAGCTGACCACTCACCTTCAACAACTCCTGAGGTCAGTAACACTTGCATCTATACATCCAGTCCCACATACATCTTCATGGCATAGTCCTCAGTTAGAGACACAGGAACAACTACGTACCTCCAATGCTATGTTCTCATAAGGGCTTCTGACAGCATTTCGTAAAAATTTGTTGTTTCTCCACTGTATAATGCAATTGTAACTCAAATCAACCATCCAGCTATAATACAGAGCCTTCACTAAGCATCCGGCAATTAATCAAGTGGACAATACATTCCCTCCTTTTATAGAAATTGAGATTTCTTCAATTTCATCACCAAAGGCCAGAAGTGAACCTTATCCTAAGATCGTTTGGTACAGCTTGTATTTTCTCAATCTAGTTCTTTAATGTCAGTTTTGGCATCATCCTCCCATCTAAGCCTAGATCAAACCCTGAGTATGTAAATAACTCAATGCCATAGGCCATGTCTATTTGTCATTTACCTTCTACATACAAGTTGTATCACTTGGGTGTAATTAATTAAATACTGTATATATGTAAATTGATGTTGTGTGTAAATTGCTGTTTGATAACCCTAATATAGATGTCTACAATTAAGGCCCTGAAAATACTTTATAAATCAAATAATTTATGTTGTAAATATAGCTATGAAGTAACAAACATTGGAACTGCACTGATATATTGGGTTTTTGGACTTTATCCATCGTCCTGATTTTTAAGATTAATAAAAACACGACGTTTCGGAAACTGGATCTGTTTCCGTCCTCAGGTGAAGGAAAACACCTATTCTCTTGGGCCTGTTAGAGAGAGCTAGCCTCAATCACTGGACAAACCGATGTCACAAAACATGAAGATTATAAACACCTGAGACCAGGCTAAGTCCATGAGAGCTAATAAGAAAAATATTCATAACAAATTGTTGCAAACACATACAAGCGTGGAACTAGGATAGATAGATAGGTGTTTTCCTTCACCTGAGGACGGAAACAGATCCAGTTTCTGAAACGTCGTGTTTTATTAGTTATCTTAAAAACCAGGACCATGGATAAAGTCCAAAAACCCAATATATCAGTGTGTTATACACCATCGTCAGAATCCTATAGTAACTAATTGGAACTGCAATAACCCAACACATATTAATTCACAGCTTTTGAACTAACTTCTATAGCACAGTGGGCAGGGAGCAATAAAAATGCAGCATCTGCCTGACAAAGTTGTAAAACCTCATTGCTAAAGCTTCAACCAAACTGCTGTCATGTTTCTTTCACTCATAAAACACAGCACTGCTGCCACTACATATTTAAAACTTCAGCAAATGACTGACTGATATATGCCATTATTTTAATAGCATTATGTCAGTCAGCCCTTGCACATATTCAAGCCAAGTAGCATGTGTAGTTTTACCAGCAATGCTTCATATTACATGAAGTTGCAAGAGCAAACCTCAACTTGGAGACTAACCTTTGCACCTTTATATTTTCATCCCGTACATTTACACTGGCTCTGATCCGGGAATGAAGTATTCAGTTTCAATTGCTCCTTATTCTCTTGTGCTTTGGTTCCTGCATATTCTAAATGGAAGTACTAATCACCATCCTGCAATATTAATCACCTGCTCAGGGCACGCGGTAGCATAGTTGGTTGAGGCACTATGCTACAAGCCAGAAGGTCACAGGTTCGATTCCTGATGAGGCCACTGAATTTTTTTAATTTACTTAATCCTTCCAGCCGCAATATGGCCCTGAGGTCGACTCAGCCTCTAACAGAAATGAGTACCAGGAAGATTGCTGGGGGGGAAAGGGTGGAAGGCATGTAAGGCTGGTAACACTACCGCCATCTGTGAACCGACTGTCTAGAAGATGTGGGAGCCTCGACCTCTCACACCCCTATGGGCTTCACAGCCTGTTACAGGGGCAGTTTTACCTTTGCCTTTTCTTTTTTTGTACTGTTGCCTCACTCACTTTGAAAATATTAGGGATACCGTGGAAGGATTCTCAATAACAACTTGTTCCTGGACTGGTGACGATGGAGACACCACACAGGGTTTAGTGCAATTGAACGCTATTTAATATGCTCCTTGCTGCAAAGGTTATATAATGTTGAATAAGACATAGTTTGATATTTGTGGCTGGTGAAGTGTAAGGTGCATAGAAGGAGGTGCTAAACGAGAGCACAAAAGACGGTGACTAATGTTGGTCTGCACTGCCATTTTAATAAGGTACTTTCAGATTCTTATGAGGGTGGGATATTTTCCATTAAATCTCAGGGTAATGGAGTAGTCATAAAGCCAGTGACCAAAGGTGGGAAATCGCTTCATATTTTATTCTTAATCTCTCGTGGACTGATAATTTTTCCCCCATATTAGAGATGGAAAGTCCATATTCTATTTCTATTTCCATAGGATCTTTATATTATACTACCAAACTGTAGTTCCTTAAACAAATAAAGTTATTCCTATGTACTTTGGAAATTTAATTTGAATTCAGTTTCTTGGAAGATTTTGCATGATTTTCAATTTTCTGCACAAATGACCTATTCAATATTTTAACATTCACATATTTATTTCTTTTACATGCATCTTTAAGAAATGCAACAGGCAATGTTATGTGACCTCAAGTGTAAAGTCTGTTATGGAGGATAAACTCTATTGATTAATAATCTGCAATGTTAAAGGACACATCTTTTCGTGACATAGCAGCTTTCAATAGAACACACTGTAATGGAAACATCACTTTTAGAATTAACATATGAGTATAAATTAGCTCCACAGCACTGTGAAAGGAGTGAAGCACAGAGCTGTCAGGTCCACTCTTGCCATTTAACATCACCTATGATGTGCATTATCAATACATGAAACACAAAGCACAGTTTCAGGAATCTCAGGTGAAACAATACTACACCGAACACTATTAATATTTTGAAAGTTCATCTGTTTGTAAAACACAAAACTGATACAATTCATATTCACGAGTTCAAAGAAAGCCATGGTTTGTTTACAGATACTCTGAAAAGGACATCGGTTTTATGATGTCAGACAAATTATGAATCACTGCCATGAATATGGTGGGATGGGTGGCAGAGACAACCTTCCTGGAGAATGAGGAAAACCAAGGAAATTCCAGTAATGTAGCTAATCGACAGGGCCATAATTTCTGGATTTCCTGTATATGAAGAAGCATAAATACACACTGGAAGAAGGAGAACATGATGCTTCTATTAAGCTGGCCAATTTTAACCATACAATTGGAAAGCTGTTGTATAATCACTTAACATGTTGCCACTGTTGCCTGGTTCTTCCTCAAAGTGTAATGTGTCAGTTTGAGTGATTAAAATATACTGAGAAACACTAAAGTTCGCTTGTGAACACCGGGTGTAAGCATTGTGCCAAGTAACTTAATAAATCATGGATCACAGTGACCGCATGGTCTAAGACATGAAATTTCTTCACCCTCTCAAACACTTGGATAGTGGGTTCGAATCCCACTTGAGGCATGAATGTCTTGTCTGCTTTTATTCTGTATTTGTGCTGTCCTGTGTCAGTAGCGGCCTTGATACGGGCTGATCCCTGTCCAAGGTGTCCCACCGTCTGTTTATAAGATCAAAGAAACTTAAATTAAACGGCTTTTCATTTTCATGGATGCATTCTACTCTTGAGGGAGCAACAGGAATTAACTAACTGACGTTAATAAATCGAATAATCATTTATTTTTTATTTTACAGAAGTTCCTATCTGTAAAAATCTGTTTGCATACAGGGGATACAGATGTCCAGTTCAAATTACAGAGTTTTTAGATGGGTTGATATTTCAGTTATTTTATGAAGCTGTAGAAATATCTAAGGTTAAATAACGTAGAGTGAGATTTCAGTACGATGAACACACATGATAAATCGGGAGGGATGAAGGAAGGAAATAATACTGACATGATTTAAGGCACTGCCAAAGAATTTGCATGGAAAAACTCAGCAAATCTTTGAAAAAAAATCCATGGCCTGTAGTCTGCAAGCGAACTATACCGACCGAGTGACCGCGATTTGTCGGAGAAGTAGGTGGCAACTTTAGTGGATAGAGGGTGTCGCGTGGTCAGCGCAAAGAATCCCCACGGCCGTTAATCTCGGTTTTCTAGACCGGAACCCCTAGCAGCTACTTTTCCATTCAAGTAGTTCCTCAATTATCGTCACGAGGCTGAGTGGACCCCGTTCTAGACCCAGTAATTCTCAGAAAATCTGGTAGCACCTGGAAACGAACCCGGGACCTCTGGGTCTGTAAACAGAAACTCTGACCACTGGACCACAGAGGCGGTCCAGCAAACCTTTGGAGCTGAAGAAATCTCTGTCTGGATAGCCTGTCTTCCATTGGATTCAAATTGGGTACCTCCCAGATGCAAGCTGCAATTTACGGTACAGCTTTACTGCTGTGCAACTTGCTAATTGGATGACTGGATAAGTGGATGCTTATACCAGGAAACTATGGTAAGCCGAACAGTATGTATATTTAAAGCAAAAGGGGAAAGGGATGCTGCTGTTTGATAAAGTACTATCACTCTAAACTCACACACCTGCAATCAGTGGGAAATACGTGAAGATGGAAACCAGAATAGACTGAGAATGAAACAGGTACTTCCTGAATACATTTTTTATTACATAAAATTAGCAATCAGAATTACATTTGATTCTATAAGCTAATTAGCTGTAGTATTCTTCGTGACGTGGAGAGGGCTTATCCAGAGATAAGTTCTCGTTAACCCTCTCTCAGGTCGGCTGGCCAATTCCTTTTTATTCTTCGTCTATTGCCTGGTTCCAGTAGCGGTTGCATTAGTACGTTCTCATGTCCTTCTGTTTTGTTCAGGTATCTTGTGCTTTTCCATTTTATAACTTACTTTACTAGCGGCACTTTCAGGTCTTCATGGAGTGTTATATTGGAACCATACCGTGGGGCGTTAGTAATCATACGTAGTATCTTTGACTGACATCTTTGGATTATGGAAATACTGGTTTTGCTAGCACATCCCCATATTTCCACTCCATATACCCAAATTGGTTTTATTATTGTTTTGTAAAGTAAGATTTTGTTGTCTAATGAGAGCTGGGAATTTCTTCCAATTAACCAATGCATATCCTTGATTCTTAAATCAATCTGTTTGCGTTTTTTAGTAATGTGTTCCTTCCAGGTTAGATGGTTGTCTAGAGGAATACCTAAGTATTTTGTGCTGGGTGATTCAGGTATTTGTATGTTATTAAAGAAAACTGCAGGACATTGTTCTCTTCTTAGACTGAAGTTTACTTGCACTGACTTGGTTTCGTTGATTTTTATTTTCCATGTATTTGTCCACTCTTGTATTTGATTGAGATGATTTTGCAAAGTGAAGGTAGCTATTGCTGGATCTGTGTTGGCTGAGAGGAACACGGTATCATCCGCAAATGTGCCCATTGTTGTGTTGGCATTGACTGGTAGGTCTGCTGTATACAGTAAATAAAGTAGTGGGCCTAAGACACTGCCTTGTGGTACACCTAATTTTATGGCAAAATTGTTAGATATACTATTATTGATTCTCGTTCTGAACTCTCTGCCATTTATATAGGATTTTAGTAAGTGGAAATAAGCGATGGGCAGATATTTTTTGATTTTGTACAGTAGTCCTGGTCCTGAATACACAGATAATGTTATAGATCAGAGATACTCTGCTGGGCAGCCATGACAATCTAAACACATCAACTCTACTTAGGCCAGGCAAGTAACACCTCAATAATCTGTTACAAACCTTCCTTCTAGGCAAACAAAATATTTCATGTTCTTGAAATTATTCTCTAAATCCATTAAATGCATTATCAGAGGGCTCTAGGGACCCTTCACCATGTGTTACGAATGAAGAGGAAGTCTTTATGGAACTCTCAGATTTAACTGCAATGAACAAAGAAAACACAGAATTTCAGAGCGTCGAGGTAGGCCCACAAATAACCAGTTCTACGTGGTATTAATGATATCAAAATGTTATCAACTGACTCGTTTCATAAACCATCTGTTACAATCTTGCCTGATCATGGTGAATGAGAAGGCTGGTTTCAATCTAATGGTATCAGGTGAAACAAGTGTTGGAGTAGACTTATGCAGTTAGGGTATAATGAAGGAAGTGAGTTTCAGCCTTGAATGGAACAACATACTGTTTCAGGCATAAGTATTGTAGCGTGTAGACCCGTTGCGGGGTAACGGTCGCAAAACAAAGCCCGTTCCTAGGGCAGCAGAATCTTAATAAACGGGGTTACACAACCCATTTCTGGGCAACAGCCAGGTAAACACGTTCCCGCTGCAATGGACACGAACGCGCCTTAGAAGAAAAGTGTTTTTATGTGGTCCGTACCGATAAGTTATAACCAGGAGGGCTGGGGCAATGAATCAGTCGAGTTCTGAGAGGGAGGCTGAGAAAAGTTGCTCTATAATTAAGTTGACACTTCAGTTGTAAAGCGTTAACCGGAGGGCAACGGCGAGACCACAGAAGCTGCAGAATCTCCACTGTTAAGATTCGTTACCAGGATGCGGCTAGTGAAAGCAAACTGAGAAGACTTAGCGGGTGCTCTAGTGTTTTGTGTATTGTGTAGATCAGCGTTAGCGCTTGTAAGTGTCTGTAGTTCCGAGTCGAGTGTATAAGTGGTCAATAAATCCATTCACCAATCCAAACCACGTCGAGAGTGACACTCAGACACGTGATAGTATATTCCATTAAGGCATGTAAACTGAAGACTAGGCAGAAACTATAAGACTAATAAAATTTATATTGTGCCCAGTAGTCAGTTGTTCTATAAGTACGTGACTTCTTATAGTTTAATTCTAAGAACATTATGTCAACGTAGCCTTCACTGATGCAAACACTTCAGAACTGATAATTTTTTTCAGGTATGTTTTATAAACGAATATAAAAAACTCCATGCCCTGTAGACCGCAAGCGAACTATACCGACCGAGCGACCGCCGCTTGTCGGCGAAGTTAGGGATAGAGGGTCTCACGTGATCAGCGCAACAAATCCCCACGGCCTTTATAAACAAATATAGAAAATGAAACAATATACATTTAAAAAAAGGCGCAGATGACTAAACCGAAATTGGCTTTGGTAACTCCCACAACAGAGAGCAATTATGAGAATAGAAGTGTAAAGACGCCGACACAAACGCTTGTCGAAAATATTTTCCAAGGGAATGGAGACACTGAATACATACAGCGCACCAACGGGGGCATCGAATTTGACTCCAACATTGACCATGTCATTACGTCACGGGGGCAAGGAAGATAATGTAGGGGCACGGGTTTACAACATACGAAAAATAAAAAAAGAAACCCAATTTCGAGGCACAGATACTAATCTCATGTCCCTTAACGTGACTAACATAATATAAACTAAACCCATTCAGTCCTTGACTAAATTATGTGCGCTAGCCCATTTTAAAGCAACACAACGCATACGTAAGCAGCGCGGAAACATGAGAATATTCATGCAGAGGAGCATGCGCAAGAGGAATCGAAGAATTGGGGCACAGGGTCAATGACACCTTTACCGACAGAGATGAAACGGAATGGAGGGATAACTTGTCAAATATTTCACGCTAGAATAAAGCCGAAACCATGTAGATGCAAACACCGGCGCCGATGTCAAGAGATGATTAAAGGATGGGCTGTGATACAAAGGTGACAATCTACCGGCAAAACAGCAAGTGTTTATAATATGTGGAAAATAAAAATGACAACAACTTGTCGAAACCAAAAAATATCAAAGTAAATTTAAACAGATGAACAAAACCAGCGGCGAATTTGCAGATATTCGCAGGACGCGCAGGAGTAGGGCCCCGTTTGGTTGAAGGACCCCCCCGAGTTTCAAATTAAAAAAAAATAAAATAAAATTTCAGTTCAGACGAAAGAATAGTGCTTATAAGTTATCATATCATCCTTACCAATGAAATATCTTGCGGTTTAATTAAGGGTATATAACACATCGCAAACATCGCATTATATACGGTCTTTAGTTTATTGCGTTTTTCACTCTTCATTTCCCCCCCCCCAATTACGGTGCAACGACTGAGACGTCACGCTGGACAGCAATGATCACTTGAACTGAATCAGCACTGTAGTTGGGTTCTCTTTGCTTCCTGAGAGTACGCGTTTTATTTCACACTTTATCTGTATATAATTATGAAATGTGACTTATTGAGCAGGAACATATGAAACCTGTTACTTGGAAGCATAATATGAAACGTTTTGCGTCGGGAAGTGGAAAACGGAAAAGGAACGCGAACGGAAAGAGCGCAAGGAAAAACAAGAGATCCAGTTCATTGGCTTTTTTAAAACCTGTTGTGCATGCGTACGGTCTCGCTGTAGCTGCAGAGGAAACATTCGGCTCGCCACGCAGCGCATAACGTGACTGCTAAATGCGCTAGCGGCCTCTCTCAAGAATCGTATTTTCAAGTTTCAGACTTCGTGACTATTTTCTCGATACTGAGTAAACATGTTTAATAGCTAATTAGTGTGAGTCATGCCTCGTGATATCCCCAAAATGAAAAAGTGATTGAGCTGCTGGTTCAGACTGGGGAAGCAACAATATGTTTACGGCTATGCAAAAAGAAATGGCGCAGGGTTCCTCGACTGTCCCAACAAAACAAGTTCAGCTGACAGCATAAAAGACAAAATATGTATTCTCGTATGGCACAGCAGTATGTAGTGAACTGAGCGAAAATGTAGGAAGCTTGAATCTGGCGAAGGTGCCTATTTTCAACCCCCCCCCCCACCTCAAAAAAAATAAAAACGGAACAGAAATGTTCTGGATTTAGACGAATTCGATGAGACTCCATATTGAAAGATGGTTTTAGTTCAGAAATAAAGAGACCATTAACGTCCGACATGGGAAGATTAATACTAGGCTCGTTACAGAGCTATCAGTTTCATATGGAAGCAGAATAAATAAATTGACTGAAGAAATTATATTCGAGCAAACAGAATCGGCTATGTACGAGCAATGGGTAGAGACAGATTTGACCAACGGGAAATAGTAAATGTTTTTTAGTTTCAAATGTTGACATCTCCTCTGCTTCTGACGCAATGAAGCAATGTCACGTTTCATATTCCTCTTACACAGTATCAAAGGGGTAAGTCTCATTATTACCCATGCTGTGGGAGAAATCGGTTCTGTCCCAACTGCTCCGTTAATGTGGAAATCCCATCAGGCAACAGGAGATTACCATCATCAGATGAACCAACAAAATTATGAGAAATGGGTAAGAGGGAAACTTGTTCCGAACTTAACGACCCAACTCGATAACACCCCATGCCATAACGTGAAGATAAACAAAGTTCCGAATTCCAACTCAACCGAACAATACATGAGGGGCTGGCTTCAAAGGGAAGGAATTCCAGTTATCTATAACATGTAGAAGCCTACTACTTATGAACTGATAAAACAGTTTTAGCCACAAGATGTAGGGTATTCTGGGGAAAGTGGAGGAAACACTACTGCCTCCACGTCACCCCGATCTCAAACAGGGGACATTTGGGCTAAAGTGAAAGGTGGAGTGGCGTAGAGAAATTTGTCTTGTAATGTAGACTCGGTGAAGAAAACTGAAGGCTACGGGGAAGTACAAGGTAATATTAGCTCCCACTGTAAGAGAAAGCGGCCATACATGCAGGGAATGTGAAATGCTTTTTGATAACAATATTTTCCTCTTCTCCACGTCGCCCAGCCTGGTTCTACGGCCCACCCAGCCTCCTATCTAAGAGGCAGTGAGGGAGGGGTCTCCCCCGGGGGTAACGCGGCCATGGCGTGAAGCTGACCACTTATCTTCAACTAGTACCGAGGCAAAGAATACGTGGATCTAAGCATTCACACCCCCATGCGTCTTCGTGGTATAGTACTTAATTAGTTAAGCATAGGGACAAATTCGCCCTTACCATAAATTTGGGAGAATGGCCAGTGACAGAGGAGAAGTTGGTGCTTACAATATTATATTTCAGCATCCTGTTACACTCACACAATATATATGGACAAATACCGTCTTAAGTGCAACAAAGTGCAACAAAGATCTTATAGACATTTTAACTTGAATTAAGGTTTAAAAAGTGCTAATTTAAAAATCAAATCGACGCGTGTAGATTAACAAAGATTTTATACAATTAGAAAGACTGGGATTTTTACATTTTTAACAAGCAGTGTAACAGTTACGTGAGTGATACACACCTGATGATGGCCATTTAGGGCCGAAACATGTAGTGTGGAGGAGGAAAAAGAAGTAAAAACTACAATAAAATTGTTGCACTTAAGACGGTATTTGTCCATATATAATAAGTTGGTGCTTCAGACAGTTGATGACCTGCTATTTGTTATGGCCGATCTGCAGAACAGTGATCAGGAACTACAGATGAGTGGCGCATGTTTTAGCCCAGGTTATACGCATGCAGCCACAGAACATCTACTTTGACGTCACCCACACTTCTAGATGCACTCTGGTTCTGCTACAACTATTTATTCATCTCATCAAATTTACAACAAATTCCTTGTTGCCGTGGCTGACCGTCTCCGAAAACCTTTTGCTGATGGAGTAAGACATGGTAAGTACTTCACTATAATCATAGCCGTGCCTCGAAACATATGCAACGTAGGTCAGTTTGCTGATATCTGAAGACACGTGAAACCAAACGGAGGAATCACTCCTCCACTCCCCGAAGCGTGTCTAAACGTCTAATGAAAACCGTCTCAAGATTTATTGAAACGATGGGTCTTAGTATTAAGGGTGGTAGAAGGTAAAGTGTTTAAACAACGCCCCCAACACGTCTGGGAAATACTCAGGTTTCCGGGAAAGACTGAAAAATGAAAGACCCACAGATGTCTACATTCCGTGTTTCAGTCAATGTCAGATCTGCCAAGAAACAGGGCTGCTGAGTCTTACACTGACGTCACGAGGTGTCCCAATTCTGTTCAGAAAGAGCACAGACTTTATCAGCGTGTATACATCAATGGAATGCAGTAAGATCACATCTACAGCAAAGGAAAGGGGCGCAAGAAACTAAGTATACAAGGCTGACTGCAACAACCCATGCCATTCTGTCTGAGAAAGCTTGCGAAATATGACAGCGCTGTCCTAACAGTTCTCTGAAATCGTGTGTTGCAAAGAATGAATTCTGTTAGCAAATCAATGCGGTGGAAATATGGTTAGTTACTGATGACTGCAGAATTGTGGACTTCTCTCCAGACTTCCGTCATCGGAGTAAGAAACGAATGTTATCCTTACAAAAGAAAGCATTTTCTTTAACGAAATATATAGCAATCGCGATGCATACTCAAAAGACGTCCGTATAAGGGGAAATTGTGTTTTTTAAATATATTTAATGAAACTAAAGACACATTTATTATTTTAGAGGGGAAACAAAAATCGATCGTTCAAAATTGTTAATATGATTCTTGGTGAATTAATTTTACAACTGGAAAAAAAATAGTGTACGAAATAAATTTTGGATATATTTTGCTTTCTTTTTGTAAGAAAACGACAAGGCGAACACAGAAGACAACATTAAGAAATTGCTGAACATAAAACCAGAGAATATTGGTCCTGTTTTTTTGCATCATCTTCTGCATTTTATCAACAGCAGACAATTATGATATCGAAATCTTCTACTACACTTCAAAGGTTCGTTATTGATGGCCTTACTGGCACATTTCAAAATATAGAGAAAACCCTCTTTTTTAATATTATTCTTACAAGATGCAACGGGTTTGAGGTCGTTAAACACCTTTAAATGGGTGAAACATTTCTTGCGGTCTGTCATATCTAAGAGAAATTAACAATTTCAGCAATTTTAACAGTTAAGACTATTGCATTGCAAGATGTATTACGACAATTTAATCAAAGATTTTGTAGGAAATAAATTTCGAAAGAAACACATAAAATTTGACTAATATTTTACGGTTATTTGTGTACTTCGTTTCTTTAAAAGTAATTTTCGAATAAAGAGAAGTGCTTTTTATTTTTATATGTACGTCTATCAATAATTAATAAATGGTACTAAAATGGGCTGGATGTACCATAAATTTCAGGTTGATGCTGGGGACATGTCATTTTGTATCAACAAGTGAAATAAATCTGAAACGACTTTTGTTTGTTTCTAGGCGCACAGAATATGTACAGACGTACGAGTACAATAGATGTACTGATAATCAACGCGATGAGTTACCTAGAGCGAAGCCGTCCTTGGTCCATTGCACCTGTCCAGCTTGGTTCGTCACTTCACACTCCAGCAAGGCTTCGCCTCCCTCGTGCACCTTCACGTCCTTGGGCTGGATGCGAAAATACTGCTGCTGTCCAGACACTGGAAGAAACAGCGTCAGTTAACAAAACAAACAAACAGACGATCAGAGTGTCAACACGGGAGAACCAAGCGGCCTCCTGGGATGCCATAATTTTAGGAGGAACACAGCCTTCTTCTTTCTTGTCTTTACTTTTCGTTGCTAATTTCTTTATATTGACCATTAATTGGTAGTCACCTACACATGTTAAGCAAAAATGTAAATAAGAGTTAGTTTTCGTCACAGTGTCTGCGAATTTTGTGTTGTTAAGTGTGAGGAGCGTTTAGAAAGCGGGACTGTTTTCAGCTGTGTGGAAGGAGCTTCTTGTCGCATGGAGCGGTATTCAGGATTGCGCCAACCCTGATAAAAATTGTGCTTTCAGAACGATCTTTCTCCAACCACTGATAATCGATTTCATTGCAGTAATGCATACTGACGAAGCACTGAGTGACTTTTACTTCAGTAAAGGATTAGATTTGTGTTTTTAGAGCAGTCTGTACCCAGGTGACAGAAAACCGCTGTCGATATCGTGCGACTTATATATACAGGGTGTCCCAGGAGGAATGTGCCAAACTTCGGGAGGGTGTTCCTTATGTTAAAGTATGCCGATATAACCCAAAACACCTATGTCCAAAGTTGAACGGTTACGGAGATAATGGCCAGAGAAGTGTCAAACTTTGACCGGGGTTACACACTTGTTGATTACAAAATAGATATTAAAACTGGCAGGAATATGTGGATTCTGT